>NC_054702.1:65250512-65550512 GCF_016097555.1 Gigantopelta aegis
CATTACAGCAACAGTGGTAAAGTGCTGGCTTGATGCGCGGTCGGTTTGGGATCGATCTCCGTCGGTGTGCCCATTGGGCTATTTCTCATTCAAGCGAGTACACTGGTATACCAAAGGCCTTGGAATGTGCTATCCTGTCTGTGGGATGGTGCATATAAAATATCTCTTGCTACTAATGGAAAAATGTAGCTGGTTTCCTCTCTAAGACTATATGTAAAAATTACCAAATGTTTGACATCCAATAGCCGATGGTTAATAAATCAGTTCGCTCTGGTGGTGTCGTTAAACAAAACAAACTTCTTCTTCCATTACAATAAACGGAAAGGTTTACTGACACCTTTCAATCGTCGACTCGTGACAACGCGGCGCAAAACGGTTAGGTGGAATCGAGCCTTAATTCTAATATTTGGTTTTCACACATCTCAACCAATGTCAAAGGCCGTGGTATATACTGTCCTGCATATGGGAAATTGCATATAATATGTCCCTTGTTCTTCAACTTTCTCTCTCTCTCTCTTATTCTCTCTTACTCTCTTTCTCTCTCTCTCTCTCTCTCTCTCTCTCTCTCTCTCTCTCTCTCTCTCTCTCTCTCTCTCTCTCTCTCTCTCTCTCTCTCTGTGTGTGTGTGTGTGTGTGTGTGTGTTTATCTCTCTCTCTCTCCTTTCCCCTTCCCCTGCCCCCCCCTCTCTCTCTCTCTCTCTCTCTCTCTCTCTCTCTCTCTCTGTATGTGTGTGTGTGTGTGTCTCTCCCTTCCCCCTACTCCCCACCTCTCTCTCTCTCTCTCTCTCTCTTTTCTCTCTCTCTCTCTCTCTCTCCTCTCTCTCTCTCTCTTCTGTGTGTGTGTGTGTGTGTTTTATCTCTCTCTTTGTTCTTGTCCCCTGCCCCCCCCCCCCTCTCTCTCTCTCTCTCTCTCTCCTCTCCTCTCTCTCTATCTCTCTCTCTCTCTCTCTCTCTCTCTCTCTCTCTCCTCTCTCTCTCTCTCTCTCTCTCTCTCTCTCTATCTATCTATGTCGTAGTTTAAAACGTGTTAGGTGTCGTTAAAGAAACTTTTCTTTTGTTTCCTTTCTAGTTTAGAAATAGACCGGAATTCCAACAATCATGTACTGGGATTTGTTTAGAAACAGGCCGGTGTAAACGGAATGCAAATTTGTAGGAACAGTTGTCCTTAGGAATACTGGTCTGACTGCCAAGATATTAAGTCCGAGCCGGACTTGCATTCTTGGACAATCAAAATTTAAGTCCGTCGGTACACATACAAATTAAATTATAATGTAAACAAAACGAAAAGCAGTTTCCTTTCTGCTTTATTTAATTAACTTAGGCTACTGGCGGCTCTCTTTATTTAAATATTTTCTATTTATTCCAATAGTTTCCATTTATATCATTTGCAAGAGTGTGTACACATTTTCTTGATCTTATTACATGAGCAGAACCAAGATCTTTATTCACTGCGTGTTTATCCAATTAATAACTGCTTAAACATCTAAAAGTAATGTTTGAAAACTCGAAAACGTTTTCCATAATTAGAAGCATGTTACATGTATTAGTACTCGTAATAAGTGTAACTTGCCCATATGATATACCTACAAAATTGTCTGTTAAACATGTACTGGTATTTGATAATAATAATAATAATAATTATTATTATAATAATAATTCAACTATAAAAATGTGATATTCGCGTTATATAAATTATCTTGTTATTTTATATTTTATGTTCGTGCCTTTTTGGCAGTAATGTTGCAGACGCGTGTACACAGGGTGTGGAGTGTGGTGGCTTGGTCTAAACACCCCTCTTCAAAGCAAATGTCTACTTGCCACAGTCTTGCCAGTCTTAACCCCCCCCCCCCCCCCCCCCCCCCCCGATATCTTACTGAACATGTGCCTGCTTTGTCAATTTTGCTAATTAAAACATTTTTAAAAATTGGTCTAACATAATATAATAACTCCCCCCACCCCCACCCCCAGCCCCACCCCCAGTGCATATTGGGCTCCATGATATCTTAGTCCGAACCAACTATGTCATCGATACAAAAATGGTTTTCATTAAGGTTTATCAGTTAATACAAATACCAGTGACTAAGAGTGGGTTTTAACAGCTCAATAGGTCGCTACACCGACTAAAAGAAAGAAATGTTTTATTTAACGACGCACACAACACATTTTATTTACGGTTATATGGCGTCAGACATATGGTTAAGGACCACGCAGATTTTGAGAGGAAACCCGCTGTCGCCACATAGGCTACTCTTTTACGACAGGCAGCAAGGAATCTTTTATTTGCGCTTCCCACAGGCAGGATAGCACAAACCATGGCCTTTGTTGAACCAGTTATGGATCACTGGTCGGTGCAAGTGGTTTACACCTACCCATTGTGCCTTGCGGAGCACTCACTCAGGGTTTGGAGTCGGTATCTGGATTAAAAATCCCATGCCTCGACTGGGATCCGAACCCAGTACCTACCAGTCTGTAGACCGATGGCCTGCCACGACGCCACCGAGGCCGGTAAAAAAAACAAAAAAACAGTAACCCCTGAACAATTATCATACCATCAATAATATGCACACACAATTTACAGAGATACTTTTAAACAGACTAACTACTCATGACACTTTTATATCTGACAGTTTTGGTCACAGTAAGCATTCAGACTCCTTGTTTGGGAGAAGGGGTGGAGGGGGAAGAGGTAGGCTAATTTTTATTGCCCGAATGAAACGAAAATGTCCGAATCTGGAACACAACGTATTCGCATTACTACCAAGAAGCTATATAAGATTCCAAACAAATCAGTTTGCATTTTTACATGGATTACAACAAATATTGTAAGTAGAATAATGGAAATACATGGTGAAGTTTTCAGGCCAGCTCATTTTGCCCGAACGTGTCCATTGCCCCCCACCCCCAGCACTGGGGGAGTTACTCCCCGACCCCAACCTCAGCCCTGTCTCGTAAGCTCATAGTGTTCCTAATTAACGGCCAGGTTTATCATACAGGGACCCTTTCCCCAACTCGTTTATTATGCTTATGATGGTCAAAGCTGCCATAAGGAAGTCCGTGATAATTAATGTCGCGTGTTTTGGTGCTATTTGTAATTTTTCATCTATAAAAGGCAATTTTGCATGCTTATTATTCCTGTTATTTTTAGTAACCGGTCATTAGTGCTAACTACTAGAACTAATTACAGTTTTCAAAGTTTTATTTCAGGAATTTTCATTGTAATAAGCAAAATATCGGAACTTTTTTTTTCCAGCGGACTAGGAATACTAGGATTGAAAGTCCTATGGACCAGGAGTACCACGAATGAAAGTCCCACGGACTAAAATTCCTAGGAATACAAGTCCCACAGGCTAGGATTCCGAGTAATGGAGGTCCGATCGGACAAAGATTAAGAAAATCACAATTAATCGGTTTGTGACTTATATTCAAAATATAAACTTGTAAAACGTATTATTAAAAATTATTTTGGTGGCTTTTGCTGTTCGCCAAATGTTAAGCTTTCTTATAGTTAGCAGTTTTCTTATGTATATATTTTTTTAACAATTTTGGGCTCCATATTTTTGTATAATTATATATTTCTTCGTGTTGTACACATGACCATATAGCCTACTTTATATCTATAGTTTCATTATATACTTTTGAAAAAAGCAAGATACTCGTCCTACTTCAATATGCTAACAAACATGTAAGACGATTACAATTATTCACTCACGTGTCTGGTCCACAAGCTTTTATTTACATAGAGATTTGAACCCACAATAATCTTAAGAGAAAAAGAAAGAAAGAAAGAAAGAAATGTTTTATTTAACGATGCACTCAACACATTTCATTTACGGTTATATGGCGTCAGACGTATGGTTAAGGACCACACAGATATTGAGAGAGAAACTCGCTGTCGCCACTTCATAGGCTACTCTTTTCGATTAGCAGCAAGGGTTATAGTCTTAAGAGAATCGTACACTTATCCATCACACTACGAGGGAAGGCTGCCAAAACCTCACTTTTTCTCTCTCGTGTCTTTCTGACAGCTCGTGCAAATTGCAGAGTATTACAAACGGACATCTAATTTGCCGAACTAGTATTTCTGTCATTTCTGTAGAAGGAATTTAAGTCCGGTAGGAATACAAGTCCTAGAGAAAAAATACTTTAAAATAAAACAGGTATGAAAGTCCGGGTAGAACTATGGTTCCTAAGGTATAGAGGTCCGATAGAAACAGGCCGGATATCCTACAACCAGGTACTGGGATTTGTTTAGAAACAGGCCGGACATCCTACAACCAGGTACTGGGATTTGTTTAGAAACAGGCCGAAAATCCCACAACCATGTACTGGGATTTGTTTAGAAACAGGCCGGAATTTCCACAACCAGGTACTGGGATTTGTTTAGAAACTGTCGGATACCCCACAGCCAGATACTGGGATTTGTTTAGAAACAGGCCGAAAATCCCACAACCATGTACTGGGATTTGTTTAGAAACAGGCCGGAATTTCCACAACCAGGTACTGGGATTTGTTTAGAAACTGTCGGATACCCCACAGCCAGATACTGGGATTTGTTTAGAAACAGGCCGGAATTTCCACAACCACGTACTGGGATTTGTTTAGAAACAGGCCGGAATTTCCACAACCACGTAGTGGGATTTGATTAGAAACAGGCCGGAATTCCCACAACCACGTACTGGGATTTGTTTAGAAACTGGCCGGATATCACACAACTACGTACTGGGATTTGTTTAGAAATAGGCCAGGTTTTCCACAACCACGTAGTGGGATTTGATTAGAAACAGGCCGGAATTCCCACAACCACGTACTGGGATTTGTTTAGAAACTGGCCAGAATTTCCACAACCACGTACTGGGATTTGTTTAGAAACATGGCGGAATCCCCACAACCACGTACTGGGATTTGTTTAGAAACAGGCCGGAAATCCCACAACCACGTACTGGGATTTGTTTAGAAACAGGCCGGAATTCACACAGCCACGTACTGGAGTTTGTTTAGAAACAGGCCGGAATTCCCACAACCACGTACTGGGATTTGTTTAGAAACTGGCCGGATATCACACAACCACGTACTGGGATTTGTTTAGAAACAGGCCGGAATTTCCACAACCAGGTACTGGGATTTGTTTAGAAACTGTCGGATACCCCACAGCCAGATACTGGGATTTGTTTAGAAACAGGCCGAAAATCCCACAACCATGTACTGGGATTTGTTTAGAAACAGGCCGGAATTTCCACAACCAGGTACTGGGATTTGTTTAGAAACTGTCGGATACCCCACAGCCAGATACTGGGATTTGTTTAGAAACAGGCCGGAATTTCCACAACCACGTACTGGGATTTGTTTAGAAACAGGCCGGAATTTCCACAACCACGTAGTGGGATTTGATTAGAAACAGGCCGGAATTCCCACAACCACGTACTGGGATTTGTTTAGAAACTGGCCGGATATCACACAACTACGTACTGGGATTTGTTTAGAAATAGGCCAGGTTTTCCACAACCACGTAGTGGGATTTGATTAGAAACAGGCCGGAATTCCCACAACCACGTACTGGGATTTGTTTAGAAACTGGCCAGAATTTCCACAACCACGTACTGGGATTTGTTTAGAAACATGGCGGAATCCCCACAACCACGTACTGGGATTTGTTTAGAAACAGGCCGGAAATCCCACAACCACGTACTGGGATTTGTTTAGAAACAGGCCGGAATTCACACAGCCACGTACTGGAGTTTGTTTAGAAACAGGCCGGAATTCCCACAACCACGTACTGGGATTTGTTTAGAAACTGGCCGGATATCACACAACCACGTACTGGGATTTGTTTAGAAATAGGCCAGGTTTTCCACAACCACGTAGTGGGATTTGATTAGAAACAGGCCGGAATTCCCACAACCACGTACTGGGATTTGTTTAGAAACTGGCCAGAATTTCCACAACCACGTACTGGGATTTGTTTAGAAACATGGCGGAATCCCCACAACCACGTACTGGGATTTGTTTAGAAACAGGCCGGAAATCCCACAACCACGTACTGGGATTTGTTTAGAAACAGGCCGGAATTCACACAGCCACGTACTGGAGTTTGTTTAGAAACAGGCCGGAAATCCCACAACCACGTACTGGGATTTGTTTAAAAACAGGCC
This sequence comes from Gigantopelta aegis, assembly GCF_016097555.1. Classification (NCBI taxonomy): domain Eukaryota; kingdom Metazoa; phylum Mollusca; class Gastropoda; order Neomphalida; family Peltospiridae; genus Gigantopelta; species Gigantopelta aegis. The sequence goes on from NC_054702.1 coordinate 65,256,662, forward strand.
GGAATTCACACAGCCACGTACTGGGATTTGTTTAGAAATAGTGATCGTTTGGCACCGTGTGTTCTCCGTCATGTCTAATTGTTGTCACGTTGATGTTGTATATCTAATTAGTTTCTTCCATGTCTGTTTGTTGAGTAATTGATCAAATTTGAGTCGTCTAGGACGTGTATTTAAAGCCACTGGTCACTTCCAGCGTGTTTCTGGTCGTCCTCGTATTATCAAAAAGCTGAAAATGCGTTTTATACGAAACTAGATTATTTTATTATCTTTTATTATTATTATTATTATTATTTTTTTTTTACAATTTATGCATAAAGTTGTAAGTAACGTTTAATTTAACAGTAAAAACGCTGTAATAGCGAAACATATTTTACACGACCACAAAGTGTTAGTGGCTTTAAAACTAAAAAAAGCACATTACTAGTATTAATGGTTGCAAATTGACTACACCGACTGAGTAGACACTAATCTTATCGATCGGTTTTTTTTTTTTTTTTCTCTCTTTTTTTTTGTTGTTGTTGTTGTTGTTTTTGTTTGTTTTGTTCGCATGCAAAGAAAGTTAAAGTTTGTTTTGTTTACTGACACCACTAGAGCACATTGATTTATTAATCATCGGCTATTGGATGTTAAATATTTGGTAATTCTCTGACATAGTCTTAGAGAGGAAACCCGCTACATTTATTCCAATCTTTTATATGCACCATCCCACAGGCTAGCCCGAGTACTCTGACTGTAGAGGGCTAGACGGACATTTGGACTGATATAATTATATTCAGTCCTGGAATATCTGGCCAGATGTCCTTCTAGCCCTCTATAGTCAGAGTACTCGGGCTACCCACAGGCAGGACATCACATATGACGGCCTTTGATTTACCAGTCGTGGTGCACTGGCTGGAACGAGAAATAGTTAATTGGCCCCACCGGTAGGGATCGATCCTAGACGGACGGCGCTTCAGGCGAGTGGCTTATCACTGGGCTATGTCCTGCCCCCCCCCCCCCCCCCCCCATGCAATAATACAGGTCAATAGAATCATTTCTTCCGTCTGTTGAAGGAAGGAAGGAAATGTTTTATTCAACGACGCACTCAACATATTTTATTTACGGTTATATGGCGTCGGCGTTAAGGACCACACAGATATTGAGGGAGGAAACCCGCTGTCGCCACTTCATGGGCTACTCTTTTCGATTAGCAGCAAAGGATCTTTTATATGCACCATCCCACAGACAGGATAGCACATACCACGGCCTTTGATGTACCAGTCATGGTGTACTGGCTGGAGCGAGAAATAGTCCAATGGGCCCACCGACGGGGATTGATCCCAAAACGACCGCGCATCAAGCGAGCGCTGTACCACTGGGCAACGCCCCGCCCCCGCCGTCTACTGATTCATGTTGGTTATTTTATGAATTTTATAAATTTAGAAATAATAATCAAAATTGTCCCGTAACGTTTCTGCCCCGAGTCAAGCCACTGGTATCCAGAGACAGGACTCGGGATAGACATGCTCGAAACCTTCGTGGTATAGGAGCATGATAAAACCTTCAAGTCAAGTTATTTTATGATGAACATGCACGTCATTTGAAGTTATTATTTTTTGTTTTGTTTCGGTTTGGATTTTGTTTTGTTTGTTTTTGGGTTTTTTGTTGTTGTTGGGGTGTTTTTTAGTGGGCTTTTTTTGGAGAGGGGGTTGGGGGTATGTTGTTTTGGGGTTGTTTTTGTGGACTTTTTGGGGGGGAGGTCTGTGTGGGTTTTCTTCTTCTTCTTGTTTTATTGTTAGTTTGTTGTTGTTTTTTATTGTTGTTGTTGTGGGTTTTTTTTGGGTGGGGGGGGGGTGTTGTTGTTTTGTTGTTGTTGTTGTTGGGGGTTTTTTGGGGGGTGTCTTTGCCTGTTTGTTTAGTTTTGGGTTTTGTTCTGTGTTGCGTTTCTTTTTCTTTTTTTAAACTTGGTTAAAGTGTGGTTAAAGTTTGTTTAAAGTTTTTCTAATTGCGAGCAACTGTTGAATTGTGTAAAACATGGCTTTCAAATCATGGCCTGACAACCTGCACTGGTAACATCCACGCGTTACGCGAATAACAGTATTCCATTATATTGTAACCCGCCCCCCCCCCCCCCCTTCCTTTTTTAAAATGCACTTAATGTGGGGGACACACATGCAATAGGAGATATGGCAAGTCATATAATGTGAACAAATAAATAAAATTACTCTTTTTTAACGATTTTTCGGAATATTTAAAAATGTGTTAATCTGAAAATCATGACTGGGTGTCACCATTGGGTTAGGATATGCTTATCTTTCGCGAACATCTTATATCCTCAGCTTTGACAGTGATTCATGAGTGCATATCCACTGTTTTGGAAAACACCCATTCGACTCTTCATTGTGCAGAGATACGATCCTGATCGCGGATAACGGTTTTGTCTGTCTGATTATCAGACCTCATATTATTTGGCACCATTATTAACGAGAGGGGTGGTACGTAGCCGAGTGGTAAAGCGTTCGCCTGATGCGCGGTCGGTCTTGGATAAAGTTACAATTGAGTGAAACATGAGTATGTGACTTTGAAATAGTGAAATACCCTCTAAAATAGACTAAAATTCGACTCCGTAACTGTTACTTCTGAAACGCACGTGCGTTTTCAAAAATACGAGAAATACATTTTGTGATCAAAAACACTTCGAACGTACGGAAATTGATAATATAAACCATAAAATCTAAGTAAAGTATGATTTCAATTATCAAAAACGGCTATAATAGTTTTTAAAATATGCCTTAGTGTTTAAAACCAGGGTAAGTCCCTCTAACTGATCAGGCTAGTTAGAATAGTTCCAATTGCTTTTAATGGACAACTTCCATGTGTGGCATATAAAAGATACCTTGCTACTAATGAAAAATGTAGCGGTTTTTCTCTCTCGAAAATACCCCTGCGCGTGCTGGAACCTCACCGTGGTGCAGGGGTGTAACATTCTCTTTGAGAATGGCCAATACAGCACAAAATTGAAGTTTTGAGTAAAATTCAGTATCCGTAAAATTCTGTGATATTTGTGTTTTTGCACAGTTCTTTACACTGTTTTTGTTTAAGTCTTGAATTTTTATATTGATCTTGATCATCACTTTATTTATTTGCATTACCATAGTTTGACACCCAACAGCCGATGTAATTTTCGTGCTGGGGTGTCGTTAAACATTCATTCATTCATTCATTCATTCTCTCGAAAATACCAAATGTGTGACATCCAATAGCCGATAATAAAGAAAGAAATGTGGTGTCGTTAAACAAAGCAAACTTAAACTTTTATCCTGTGCAAGTTTGGGCTTTTTTAAAGCTAGTCTTGGAAATGGCAGTCCTCCTACGGGAGGTGCAGGAGGATGAAAATCCTGTTACGGATCTCCTAGGGGAGTGGCAGTCCTCCTACGGAGGTGCAGGAGGGATGACATCATGTTACGGATCTCCTAGGGGAGTGGCAGTCCTCCTACGGGAGATGCAGGGGGTGAAAATCCTGTTACGGATCTCCTAGGGGAGTGGCAGTCCTCCTACGGAGGTGCAGGAGGGATGACATCATGTTACGGATCTCCTAGGGGAGTGGCAGTCCTCCTACGGAGGTGCAGGAGGGATGACATCCTGTTACGGATCTCCTAGGGAGTGGCAGTCCTCCTAAGGGAGGTGCAGGAGGATGAAAATCCTGTTACGGATCTCCTAGGGGAGTGATAGTCCTCATACGGGAGGTGCAGGAGGGATGACACATCCTGTTACGGATCTCCTAGGGGAGTGGCGGTCATCCTACGGGAGGTGCAGGAGGGATGGCACACCCTGTTACGGATCTAGGAGTGGCAGTCCTCTTAATGACAAGCACCTGATAGTGAACCATGGAAGCAATCACAATTTGCCTAACGTCCACGATTTTGATATGGGAATATGGTTTTGTCGTTCACATTTATAGTGGATTTTTCCTTTGGCATCATAAACACTTTAACCAAATTCTGATCTTCATTTTGCCGTTTATAAATCAACTAACAAACAAAAAAATGTTCATCATACAAACTCACGTAAAAGAAAAATTGCGAGAATCGTCAGTAGTGATGGAAATAATTATTGATCTTCTCTGATGACGATTGTAAGACATTCTTCTTCAAACAATTGCAGGATATTTTGCCCAAAATCTGTATTTCAGAACAATGTGGTTGACTTTTTCTCAAAATATGTGATGCATTTTCATTCAGTATAGGATCAGTGAATAGGGATTTGTAGCGATCGTATAGTTCAGCAAGTCTGTATAATATACACATATATTTGTAGAGAGAGAGAGAGAGAGAGAGAGAGAGAGACAGACAGACAGACAGACAGAGAGACAGACATAGAGAAAACAGAATGAGAAGAGAACATTCCATAACACCACAACCATCCAATGAGGGAGGGTATGTAATTATCTTTCTCGTTTTCCCCTCCCTCCCACGACTGGCATATCAAAGGCCGTGGTATGTACTACCCTGTCTGTGGGATGGTGCATATAAAAGATCCCCTGCTGCTAATCGAAAAGAGTAGCCCATGAAGTGGCAACAGCGGGTTTCCTCTCTCAGTATCTGTGTGGTTCTTAACCATATGTCTGACGTCATATAACCGTAAATAAAATGTGCTGAGTGCGTCGTTAAATAAAACATTTCTTTCTTTCTTTCTTTCCTTCATTGTAATTTACTTTATTGGGTCATATAGCAGGTGAGCAGTCTGCCCGCCTCTTCATTTAATGAAATTAAATTGCATTCTGTCCAGATCTATCTAGAATCAATAACGTCTCTCTTGACTGTTTAATTAAACTTACACCGTCAGGTAATGAGCTTAATTGCCTACAACCATTGTTCAAATACGCTGATTAATATCTCTCTCTCTCTCTCTCTCTCTCTCTCTCTCTCTCTCTCTCTCTCTCTCCTCTCTCTGTCTCTCTCTCTCCCCTCCCTCCCTCCCTCCCTCCCCCCCCCCCCTCTCTCTCTCTCTCTCTCTCTCTCTCTCTCTCTCTCTCTCTCTCTCTCTCTCTCTCTCTCTCTCTCTCTCCCTCCTTCACGCTCCCTCTTTCCCGTTTCTCTATGAATAGAGCGATTTCAAAAAGTTCCTGTTTGAAGCTGAATGGCGGAAAACGTATAAAATGTGGAATATTGAAATTTTGCACAAACCAATTTATTGTGTTGTGTGCTGGTGGTAAAATGTTCATTTTGATATAATACTTACTTTTAAAATTGTGCATGGTATACAAATGTATATATTTTAAAAATGTTATATAATTTGGAAGAAGAATCCCCTGCGCGTTCTGTAACCTCACCGTGGTGCAGGGGTGTAACATTCTCTTTGAGAATGGCCAATACAGCACAAATTGAAGTTTAGAGTAAAATTCGGTGTCTGTAAAATTCTGTGATGTTTGTATTTGTATTTTTGGCACAGTTCTTTACACTGTTTTTGTTTAAACCTTGAATTTTTATATTGATGTTGATCATCACTTTATTTATTTGCATTACCATAGTTTGACACCCAATAGCCGATGTATGTTTCGTGCTGGGGTGTCGTTAAACATTCATTCATTCATTCATCATTTGGAAGCTACTCAACATCTAAAAACCCAGGCCCGTAAGATAGATATCTAGAGGGGGCACAATCTCTAATAGGTGCCAAATGTTTATAATTATTTATATAGATTAGGACAAAGAAACATACTTCTTTTTTTTTGTCTTCAGATGATGGGCAATGGTCTGAAACTATTGAAAATACTGCTTGCCTGGCCTATAGATTTCTGGACCAATCCTTCCTCCTAACCTCCTAACCTTCTAGAGGTCTAAATTTAATTGAATAGAATGAATACATATAAATTTAATAAATAAATGTTTAGACCACCCCATCAAAAATAGCGCCGAACTTATATTTTAGTAAAAATTAGTTTAAATATTTATTTTATTATTTTTAAGGGCGCAGTCAAAATTTATTAACCTCCAATTTTTCCCTTTTTTATTTTCTGGCATTAAATTTCAAAATTTCTAACTTTTCCCTAGTATTTAGGAATTTCCTGTCTCGAGTCGGGCCCCCGATCTTATCGATCGGAGGCCGGACTCAGATGGGCGTGTTCGAAACCCCAGTGGTACATGAGCACGTTAAACTAGTTACCTGACCTGACCACAGTTAGATGTCTTTGTCTTCTTCGAGAGTTTTTTCCACTTTGATATTTTCATTTTTATGTCTTGGACACATCCACAGTGGAATCTCAGACAGTCGTCCTTGAACCTGCAGTGGATATAAGCACGAGTCAACTGGTTGGTTGATTCATTGATTAACAGCGGTAGACCATATGTCGTGTAGGTATTATATTTAGTCTGGTTTAGGAAATAGTTCTTTAATTAAATAGAGAATAATACACGAGTGGCCGTTAGATACCATTTATCTTACAACGAGTTGTTTTAAAATGTATCTAACGAGCAAAAGCGAGTTTGATCCGTTTTTAAACAACGAATTGTAAGATAAATGGTATCTAACGGACACGAATGTATCATTCTATTTCTTACATATTCTCAAAAACCAGGTTTTAAGCACATTTTAACATCTTTTTCGACTAAAAGTTATTTACAGCCTTTGCACTTACGCGTCACTGACAAATTATTATCAGGTTAACTATACGTCACAGTATAATCGATTTCGATCGTGCTGGGTTTTTTTTTCATTGGATGTATGGCATTGGTGACCTGGTCATCACTTTGGAGCAGCCAGTCGTATATCTTGAAATTGTTAACATACATACGTATGTAAACAAGTATGTGTTATAAAAAATAATGTGTGTAAGAAAAAAATATTTTAAAATCTTCAATCTAATTAAAATTAGCTCCACTATTACATGTGGATCTAACACCAGCCAGTTGGATCTCATGTCCACCAATCAAAACCTTACTTGCAGAATCATGCCAGTGATTTGAAAATAATTTGAAAATATTCCGAATTATCCTGAGGGTATACGATCTGTTTCATGTGAATTACGAATGCCTTATTTAGACCAGTAGAACTAATTTTAATCGGATTGCTAACAACATTGCGTAGTCTCCAATGGCCAGGTAACATTTCGTCAGTAAATAATAATTTAAATATTGACCAATCACACTTCGCCTTTTATAACGTTATTTGGGAGCATACAAATTCTAAAAATATCGGGCGAGTCTATTTTAGTGGTCGCAGTACAGCGAACCATACCAATACGTACGTGATAGGTTATCAGTCTTCAATTTTACATTAAAAATTATTTATTTATTTATAAAAAAAACCCAACTAAATCAGTCTTCAGTTTTACAATACAAATTATTTATTTTATAAAATAAAACATGTTTTAAGGTATTCGTAATTCACACGAAACATGTCGTATACCCTCAGGATAATTCGGAATGTTTTCAAATTATTTTTAAATCACTGGCATGATTCTGCAAGTAAGGTTTTGATTGGTGGACATGAGCTCCAACTGGCTGCTGTTAGATCCACATGTAATAGTGGAGCTAATTTTAATTAGATTGTAAAATCTTGAAATGTCTTTTGAATGTTGTTGTTTTGTTGTTGCTGCTTTTTGTTGTTATTGTTGTGTTGTATTGTTGTTTTTGTTTGTTTGTTGTTGTTTATTTATTTATTTATTTATTCATTCATTCATTCATTCATTTATTTATTTTGGTGGGTATGATTACAAATAGGTTGACATCTGTAGCATTTAAATAACCCATGGGTTTGAAGTAACTTGTTGTTTTACTAACTGATAACAATGGTGCGAAACATAGGCGTACGGACTTTCATTTCTAGGGAGGGGGAGGCTCATTTTTGCCCAAATTAAACGAAAATGCCCGAATCTGGATAAATGTTCATGGAGTCAATAAGTTCATAACAGCTGTTTGTAATACTGTCAGATAACTGGTTGTCAAACAATTAAAATGATCAGTGGTATAACCAAAAGCATCTTTTATAACGCAAATGGAAATCGTTGCTTTATTATTGTCAAAATGAAAAGACAAATATTCTGCGGAAATATTCTTTAAAAAATAGACTAGAACTCGAATCAATAACCGCTACTTCTCAGACGCACATGTGTTTTTAAAAATATGAAAAATGCATTTTGTGATATTATAAACAACAGGATGACCAGAAACACTTCGGTTCTACGGATATGGATAATCTAAACAATAATGCTTGATTTCAATGATCATAAACTGCTTTAATAGTGAAAAATATGCTGTAGTGTTTAAAAGTAGGGTATGTCCCTTTAAATGTCCCGCCTGCCATAAGGTTTTTCGGTGCACTGTGATGAACGTCCATTTTCATTGGCCTAGCAATTATAGTTTGTGAGAAATAGAGAATAATACATGAGTGACCGTTAGATACCGTTAATCTTACAACGAGTTGTTTTACAATGTACATAACGAGCGAGTTGTGAGATAAATGACATCTAACAGACAAGAATGCATTATTCTATTTCTTAGATATCCTGAAAAACCAGGTTTTAAGCAAATTTTAACATCTTTTTCGACTAAACGTTATTTACAGCCGTTGCATTTGTAGCTAACGTACGCGGTACAGATCCATGATTGCCAGGTTAACTATACGCCACAATGTAATCGATTTCCATCGTGCAGTTTTTCATTGGATGTATGGCAGTGGTGAGCTGGTCATCATTTGGGGAAGCCAGTCGTATGTTTTGAAATTGTTAACACACGCACATGTGTAAACAACCATGTGTTATCAAAAATAACGAATGGTGTTCTCACCAACGGTTGTGTAAAAAAAAGCTGGTCTAAACGCGAAACTTTAACGTAAAACATGATGTTGTCGCCGCCGTCAGAAAAGTAAAACCTATATCTCGTAAAGGAGAGATAAAAGAAAAACCTATGTCAGAGTATGAAATAGGTACTGTGTGTATTATTCAGTGGTACAACCAATACTGTGTCGACCGGTGTAGTGATTCCGTCACTGGGTTTAAGACTGGTAAGTGTCGAGTTCGTATCTCGGTATCAGCCCCATCTGAAAAAAGAGAAATACATTTATAGTTATTTTCGTGCTTATATCGAATTAAGGGTCATGCACGCTGTTCAGGACACGCGACAGAACTATCTGGGCTGTCAAGTTACTAGTAGAGAGAGAGAGAGAGAGAGAGAGAGAGAGAGAGAGAGAGAGAGAGAGAGAGAGAGAGAGAGAGAGAGAGAGAGAGAGGGAGGGAGAGGAGGGAGAGGAGAGAGAGAGAGAGAGAGAGAGAGAGAGAGAGAGAGAGAGAGAGAGAGAGAGAGAGAGAGAGCAGACAGAGAGAGAGAGAGAGAGAGACAGAGAGAGAGAGAGAGAGAGAGAGAGAGAGAGAGAGAGAGAGAGAGACGGAGAGGCGGAGAGAGATAAATAAGTCGGTATAGTGGCTTTACATCTACCCACTGAGTTGTTAATCTCACTCTGGGTAGGAGATCCGGTACTGGGAGGCGAACTCAGTACCTACCAGCCTTAAATCCGATGGCTTTACACCTACACCACCGAGGCCGGTCAATAACCAGTACATTTGTACTTAGTAAATTCCTCTACGGTGGGCCCGAGATGCTACATAAAGTTTCTCGAGTGAGGTAAATCAAAGCCATCTTCCACAGAATCGAGTATCAGAAAAGTGCCATTCTCTTTTAATGTGATATTATTTGAAACTAGTTTGAACTGCGGGTATTAGAAAGTATGAGTACTGAAATATTTAGTATAGTTTTGGACCAGAATTATTGTAAGCGGTAATAACAAATTGAATCGAAAAAAATTCCCCACAGAAATTGGAAATCATTTTTTCTAACTGAACGAACGAAATTCGTATGAATAATCATTTAATTATTTATTGATGTATAGATGGATGGATATGGATGGATGGAAAATGGGAAAGACAACTGTTTTTATTTTAGTGTCTAAATTATGGCTATTCCACACTTTTCTATGAGAGAGGAAATTTGTTTGCCGTATAGCAGTATGTTACCCAGTGGTAAAGCGCTCGCTTGATGCGCGGTCGGTCTGGGATCGATTCCCGTCGGTGGGCCCATCGGGCTATTTCACGTTGCAGCCAGTGCCACCACGATTGGTATATCAAAGGCCGTGAAATGTGCTATCCTTGCTGTAGGATGGTGCATATAAAAACAAATGTAGCGGATTTCCTCTCTAAAACTATATGTCAAAATTACCAAATCGATGATTAACAAATCAATGTACTCTAGTGGTGTCGTTAACCAAAACAAACTTTCACTTTCCCACAGACAGGACAGCACATGTCGCTGCCTTCGATAGACCAGTCGTGCTTAGGACGGAAAACAATCCAGCACCTCGAATATACGATCCAGCAAGTATGAGATGTTTTGTTTAACGACACATTTTAAGGTTATTTCTCGCTCCAGCCAGTGAACCACGACTAGTATACCAAAGGCCGTGGTATGTACTACCCTGTCTGTGGGATGGTGCATATAAAATATACCTTGTCGTTAAATAAAACATTTCATTCATTCATTCAACACATTTTAAGTACAGTACGGCTATTTAGTGTCGGGCACAGATAATTTGAGAGGAAACCCGCTGTCGCTACATCTTAGTCAACTCTTTCCGATTACCAGCAGGGGATCTTTTATATAGGCACCATCCCATAGACAGGATAGTACATGTCGCTGCCTTTGCTACACCAACTGGTGGGACCACACTTCAGGCGAACTCTGTATCACAGGCCTACAAATCGAACTTGAGTTAACAAAAGTACGGACGGGTGGATGAACGGACGGGTTGATAGGCAAACATATGGACGGACGAATGACAGAGGGACAGATGAATGGATGGACGAACGGGCTGATAGACGGACAGATAGACAGGTGTATGAATGGATTAATAGATGGACGGACGGATGGGTGGGTGGATGGACCCATGAGTTGATGGATGGACGGATTAATGAATGGACTGGTTGATGAACGGTGGATGGATGGATAGACTGGTTAATGGACAGAGTGACAGGCGGATGAACAGACATATGGATGGATCGGTAAAAGTATAAGCTGTAGACCATGATGGAATCTGGAACAACGAACTGAATGAAGAAGAGAATAAATGAATTTTTAAAATTAATTCACCGATACATGTACATTCATTCATTCATTCATTCATTCATTTCTCGCTCCAGCCAGTGCACCACGACTGGTATATCAAAGGTCGTGATATATGCTATCCTGTCTATGGGATGGTGCATATAAAATATTCATTGCTGCTAATCGAAAAGAGTAGTCCATTAAGTGGCGACAGCGGGTTTCCTCGCTTAATATCGGTGTGGTCCTTAACCATATGTCCGACGCCATATAACCGTAAATAAAATGTGTTGAGTGCGTCATTAAATAAAACATTTCCTTCCTTCATTCATTCATTTATTCATTTATTCAGCCAGACACTGAATGAATGATAAATATACCTAAATGATATACGACGACATCTAAAAAAGATTGCTGGCGTTACATTAGCTGTTTGTTTTGCAACAAGGGGGCGGGACGTAATCTAGTGGTAGTGCGCTCGCTTGGTGCGCGGTCGGCTTGGGATCGATCCCCGTCGGTGGCCCCATTGGACGATTTCTCGTCACAGCCAGTGTACCACGGCTGGTATATCAAAGGTCGTGGTATGTATTTTCCTGTCTGTGGGATGGTGCATATAAAAGATTCCTTGCTACTAATGAAAAATGTAGCGGGTTTTCTCTCTATGTCAAAAATACCAAATGTTTGACATCCAATAGCCGATGATTAATAAATCAATGTGCTCTAGTGGTGTCGTTAAACAAAACAAACTTCTTTTGCAACAACTAACTGAACTCATAAGACAGGTCGTCAATCGTTGCTTGGAACGGTGCACGACCGCCAAGTAGATGCGCCGTCCTATCGTTCCTGTATTAGGGGGCCCATTCACCACCATTCAACAACAGGAGAGGCGCCATTGTACGACATGGCACTCCTGGGACGGGGGAGAACAGTGCTGTGTTTACATCGGTTAACTGTTTAACCATCTCGCGCGAGCTTAGCGCTCGAGAAACGTCCAAACACCGACTACCCTTGTGAATAAAACTCAACGTGTTTCCCACTCCGACAAGTTCTACGAAAACGTTCAATCTCGACGTTCTGTCGCATTCAACAGTTTTGGTCAATACCTATACACCCAACATCCAATCAAAGAGTCGGGGCGTGGCTTATGCGCGTGCCGCGTCGCTTTGCCGTCTGTTAGCATATTAAAAACTTGTAGAACTGCATTCACGTCTGCGCGTCATATTTTATTAGATGGCTACTCTCGAAAGACTTATTAGTTAATAATTAATTACTTGGGGAAATATACTTACCGAGCAGTAATCAGTGTGTGGGGTTTGTAGCCGGCGTGCTCTTTCGCAAAGTAAAATCGGAAGTCGTAAGAAGGGCTACAGAGTCACGTGGATATTTTGTCTCCAAAAAAAAAAAAAAAAAAAAAAAAAAAAAGGAAAAGAAAAAAATAGAGTCATACATGGAGTTTATAGAAATCCTTGAAGACTATTCCATTACCTCTGAAGAGAGTCGGGCGGGCGACGCACCCATGAACCGTGGCAGCAATTAATCGCTAGACCGTGGAGAGGGCAAATTCTTGTCGAATGATTGCAGCTTTGGGGGACATTTTTCAAATCGCAAGAATTCTTAGATAAATGCGTGTCTCGGTCTCTCGTGGCATCATGACAGGCTGGGGTGATCGAGGTTACTTCCAGAGAGTGGGCGACACCACCGGGACTGGTTTAGGAGACGCACTTTATTATGCAAGTCGAGCTATATAAGCGGAGTGACTCTGTCGACACACAGATGTTTTGATACTTGGAGCAACACTTTATAGTGTAGTGTGATCTTTTTTTCTTTTTTCTTCAGAAGTTAAAAACAAAAAGTGCGACAACTTTTTCATCACTCAGAACTGGATATTAACTTATTTATTATCAGATTTTTTTGTATATAATTCTAATTTAATATTTGGATGGATTGATTTTTACCTTTATTAGTAGTACTATTATTAGTGCATATCGGTGTGTTTGGTTGTGGTTGGAAGTTCGTGAAAAGGACCCAAGTCTTCATTTATAGAGAGGTATCTTGTAATTCACATTTTTATGTTAATCGACTGAGAGAAAAGAAACTTTGATTGACGATTCAGTGGTCGCTAGCAGATTGAAAATATATTACGTCCACGGCGTGAATGGCAAGAAAGAGAAAGGGGACATGAGCATTGACCAACGGTAGTCGGGCAAACCTGCACTGCCGGCGATGCCTCCTTCAGTATAAGCCTGTGGAAGTATTTAGTCCTAACTAGACACACGGCACAAAATGCGCGCTGTTTTACAATGGGAGAAAAATCAACGATTCCTATTTTACAGATGATTCTCGCACTGTTGGCACTGAGCGAGTGCCTGCCCATTTCAGGAGGAGGCTCCCCCGGCTCCCTACCCCAACCCAGTCGTTCGAGCGAAGGCTGGAGTCGGCAGACGGCCAAAGAGTCCAGACAGAAGGAACTGGACAGAGTCTGGATACCCGAAACTTCAGATACTTTAAAACATGTAAGACATTTACCGGCCAATATACCAAGAGTTGTGAAACTCTCAAAACAACAAGAAACTCTATATTCTCGGGAACAAGATAAGGGACGTTCTGAAATCATGCTGCCGCCGCCGCCGTCACCATCATCCGTGACGGCCGACACCCGTGAAAAACCATTTAAGTTTGAAAATTCTAAATCGAAACACAAGACGAAGTTGAAATCCACGACGAAAACGAACGTTGACGACAACGAAGTATTTAAAGCGGGACAAAACGGGGATGTAAGTGTGGAGAATGTGACGATAGTTATCATGAAAAACAAAGCACATCGCGAGAAGCGGAGTTTTTCTCGCATAACAATGGGGGATCTGGATAACAGGATCATCCCGAACCTTGCGCCCGGGGTGCTCGACATCGCCTACACGCACGTGGTGCCCTGCGTCTTTGCCGACCGGTACTACTGCTTGAACGGCGGCACCTGTGTCTTTGTCGGCGCGCTGGATATTAAAACATGCAGGTAAGAAAACAATCCATTCACACGCATAGGTAGGTGCTCGGTATTGATTTCTTCACGATTTCTCATAAAACGTGTGCGCTGCTGGAGATAGTAGTTTAAGACCACCGACCCGTTCCTAGAACAAGGGTGGGGCAAGGGGAAGAAGTGAGGAGGGTCAAGACTTCCGAACGTTCCAGCATTCAGTTCATTCAGGCTTAGGTTTAGGGTTAGGGCTAGTGATAGTATTAGCATACATGCTGGAACGTTCGGAAGTCTTTCCTGGGGAAGGCTTTCCTTTTTATTTTTAAGCAGTGGCCAGTTTCGCGTAGCGTCATAAAACGTACGCTCTACTGGAGAGGTATTCTAAGAACACTGACCCGTTCCTAGAACAAGGGTAGGGGAAGGGGTGGATGAATGGGGAACTAAAGGGCTGGGGATGTGGAGTCTCCTTTTTATTTTAAAATTCTTATCAAGCAGGAGCCAGTTTCACAAAACGTCATCATGATCATGGGGCTGAATTTACAAAGCCTGTTTATATCTTACATGCGTGTAGCGATATACATTTACAATGCTTACCTGTGGTTAAGAAAAACAGAGATCATAAAATCGACCCCTAAGTTTTATTTACTACTAGCAGTTATACATGTCATACGTTTACATGTGTTTGACATGTGTTTGACTCGGAGAAAATTACATCTTTACGGAAGATGGATCATTGTAAGGACAAAAGAAAATGAAATGTGTGTATTTCAAACTAGGCTATATTAGTTGTACTGTTTGTAGTTACGAACTGTGATTGGGTCGTAGATTTACGTTTACATGCGAAACTGGGCTTACGATAGTTTGTGAAATGGCTCCCAGGGTCTCGTTCCACGAAGCGATCTTAGCCCTACGATCACCTTTAGTGCATAAGGTAAGTATGCACTTAAGGTAATCTTAACACTAAAATTGCTTCGTGGAACGGGGCCCAGGGTCGTACGTGGTCTAAAATTCCAAGTGGGAAGGAAGAGTTAAAAAAAAAAAAAAAAAAAAAAAAAAGTAATCGGGGCACAATGAAGATCTTCTAGGGGCGGGATCTAGCGCATTCGGAAGAGCGCTCGCCTGGAGTGCTTGGGTCGTAGGATCAAAACCCCACTGTGGATCCTTTCTTTGATAGTGTTTTCCCGTCCCAACCAATGTTCCACGAGAGGGAAAGAGTTCGACACGTACCCCTCTATATCAAAGGCTCTAAAGACTAACCCTAACCCTATACCTAAAACTACCCTAACCATTGAAAGGGTGGTACAGGTCGAACTCATGCCCTACGAGAGAGTAGGTCCACCGAGAGGATTCGAGCATACGACTAAAAGCACCTCAGGCGAGCTCTCTACCGACTGAGCTAGATCGCACCGCACTGTGTAAGAAAACGATGCGGCTCAGGGATATATAAATAACACGAAAGACAAGCGATGCTCCTCCACCCCATTTTAAATCATTTGGAATAATCGAAAGTACCACAATCATTCTAACAACACCTACTGCTGCCGGGGGCTGGACGTAGCTCAGTGGTACAGCGTTCGCCTGATGCGCGATCGATCTAGGGTCGATTCCCGTCGGTAGACCCATTAGGCTATTTCTCGTTCCAGCCAGTGCTCCACAACTGGTTTAACAAAGGCCGTGGTATGTACTATCCTGTCTGTGGGATGGTGCATATAAAAGATCCCTTGCTGCTAATCGAAAAAAGTAGTCCATGAAGTGGCGACGGCGGGTTTTCTCTCTCATATCTGTGTGGTTCTTAACCATATGTCCGACGCTATATAACCGTAAATACAATGTGTTAAGTGCTTTGTTAAATAAAACATTTCCTTCCTTCATTCATTCTAACAAATCCTACTTCTGCCCGATCGACGTACGTCTAAGGTATCAAACTGCAATACTTTACTTGCAGTGTATATTATCATGTTAGTAGGGCAGAGCTTTAGTTCGTTAGCGATGAGTCAGTAGGATCGCTAGATCATTTGTTATAACTAATTATAGCAACAAGCGCTTTACGACTGGCAAATTAAAAGCCATGATAAGTTCTGTCTTATGTCACAGATGTGAGGAAATGCATGCTATAGACGTGTTGCCCTGCCAAGAGATAATAAGACAGAGTATCGCGACTTCGTTCAGCCGAAAGGAGCAGATAAACGCTCGCTATGATTGTTTTTCACGCTTTAGGTTAAACCGAACAACCACATCGGGAATGAAGCAAATCATTCGCTGAACGCAGATGTATTTTCATCTCATTCTCTATACATGTAGCGTATTCGAGGAGGGGGAGGGGGAAAAGCTCCAGCGATAGATTCAATATGACGTATATTGAATTATACACAAGTATTGCGAGCACTCTCCCTCCCGAACGTGTAACAAGTGTCACAGTTAAGTATAACAGACATTCAATTTTAATAGACGCTGATTTAATACACGCTGAGTTAAAAGGGTTTTTTTTGTTTAACGACACAACTAGAGCACAATTATCTTTAAACCATCGCCTATTGGATGTCAAACATTTGGTAATTCTGACATAGTCTTAGAGAGGAAATCTGCTACATATGTCCATTAGAAGCTAGCTATATTTTCACCATCCTTCAGACAGGATAGCATATACCGCGGCATTTGGTATACCAGTCGTGGTGCACTGTCTAGATGAAAAAATAGCTCAGTGTCCACTGAGGGGGATCGATCCTAGACCGATCGCACATCAGTAATACACTCTAAGGGACAGTTGGCCCCCGCTCCACCACCACCACAGGAAAATACCGGCTGCGCTCTTAACTAGTTTAGACTAGGAGCCACCCTGAATTCTGTCAGAAATATTAATATTTCTTTCACTTCTGCTATGAGACGCGGAAAGAGTTCAACCCGTACCCATCTATATCAAAGGCTGTAAAGACTAACTCTAACACTATACCTAAAACTACCCTAACCATTGAAAGGTGGGTACGGGTCGAACTCTTACCTGAGACGCACTTTTTATTCAGTTATAAATCCATATAGGCAAATGTACTGCAATTAATGTGAGGCATAAACCATAAATGTACTTTCCGAATTATGCTTATTACAGGAGATTTAAGGTAATGGGACGCAAACACAATGGTGTAAGAACGAACATTGTGTGTAACGTCCTTATGAGTAGTGGAGCAATCGATGCCATTTGTAGACCCTGTAGGTTATATTCCATTCCAACCATTGTTGTACGACCAGTGTCTCAAACGTCGTGGTACGTACTTTCCTATCCTCTCGATCCTACGAATCCGCACACCTCACACTCCACCAGCCACACTAGGTATTGCTTCAAGCGGACTCAGCTACGACATTTTCTGACATTTTTCTCAAGTGGTGAAGTTAACACCCATACAAATGCAATATTTGAATGAATGTCTGTGATGAGCTTTCTGCTGCTCATATTTTCCACCTTTACGAGGAGAGAACCAGGTGTGATGACAACACAGTCGTGCGATATTAGTAGCATGGTCTTTTATATGCACCATCCCACAGACCGGATAGCACATACCACGGCCTTTTGATATACCAGTCGTGGTGCACTGGCTGGAACGAAAAATATCGTGCGATATGGAGAAACAACAGCTGAGATCCATTATCATCGAATATGTTTTACGAGATCTATGAAAACGTGATTAAGCTATCGGGTTTAACACTGACAGACAGACACATAGACACACATATATACAGACAGAAACAGACAGATGATTTACTGAGGTCTTACCTTGTGTACATCATATTAACATACACTAATTATATGAATGAAGATACTATTACGTAAGTCTTAGTTAAGGTTAAAAAGTATTTTCAAGAAATATACGACTAAACGGCTTACATATTTTTACCCTAGAATCCGATCCAACCCAGAGTGGATACATAAATCAGTGTAGAAGGAAATGTTTTATTTAACGACGCACTCAACACATTTTGTTTTTGGTTATATGGCGTTGGACATATGGTTAAGGACCACACAGATATTGAGAGAGGAAACCCGCTGTCTCCACTTCACGGGCTACTCTTTTCGATTAGCAGCAAGGGATGTTTTATATGCACCATCCCACAGATAGGATAGCACATATCACGGCCTTTGTAACACCAGTTGTGGAGCACTGGCTGGAACGAGAAATAGCCTGATGGGTCCACCGACGGGGATCGATCCTAGACCGACCGCGCACCAAGCGAACGCTTTACCACTGAGCTACGTCTCGCCCCAAATCAGTGTAGAATTGTAAGGCCACTACACAGAACTCTTCCTGTAACTAGCGGTCTAGGTTCGATCCCCGTCGGTGGGCCCATTTGGGCTATTTCTCGCTCTATCCAGTGCACCACGACTGGTATATCAAAGGCCGTAGTATGTGTTATCCTATCTGTGGGATGGTGCATGGGAAAAGATCCCTTGCTACTAATGGAAAAATGTAACGGATTTCCTCTCTAAGACTATATGTCAAAATTACCAAATGTTTGATATTCAATAGCCGATGATTAATACATCAATGTGCTCTAGTGGTGTCGTTCAACAAAACAAACTTTTAACTTTTCCTGTAACTAGAGGCGGGATTTAGCTCAGTTATAGAACCATTGTGTTTTTCCTGTCCAAACTAGTGTCTAACGACCATTATGTCAAAGGCTGTGGTATGTGTTGCCCTGTCTATGGGGAAAGTGCTTAAAATTATATTCCCTGTCTGCTAATGGAAAAATGTAGAGGGCTTCCCCTGAAGACTGTCGGTAAATAAAACAAATGATGACAATATTTTAGTGACAAAAATGACGACGAATGACCTGCTGGCACTCCGTTTCCAAATATTCAAACGTTTCCAAATATCCAAATGTCGACATGTGACTTGCTTGCACTCCGTTCACGACACTCATTGGTAACGAAACATAGGACGAATTTAGATTGCAGCTTTAAGACGAATGAATTAATGAATCGAACAATTAATACATTTAATCAATGAACGAATGAAAGTTAAATTTTGTTTTGTTTAACGACACCATTAGAGCACATTGAGTTATGCATCATTGGCTATTGGATTTCAAACATTTGGTAATTCTGATATATAGTCTTAGAGAGAAAACCTGCTACCTTTTTCCATTAGCAAGGGATCTTTTATATGCACTTTCCCACAGACAGGACAGCACATACCACCACGGCTTTTGATATACCAGTCGAGGGACACTGGTTGAGGCGGATAGACCCATTCAGAGAATGTGCCCCCCTCCCCGCCTCAACCCACTGACGGGTTTTCATCAAGCGACTGAGCTAGATCCTGTCTCTACGAATGAAGAAAGGAAGGAAGGAAGGAAGGAATGGATGAATCAATGAATGAATGAATGAATGAATGAATGAATGAATGAATGAATAAAAAAATCAATCCGACGTTGACCAGCACATTAATAAAGACAAACATTATTGTATTTTGTACTTGATGGCGCCAATCATTCAACTAAATTTTATGTCGAGTCAAAATTGTCAAACATTTTATACATTGAAAAATTTATATTATATTTCTCACGTAGATTTCAAATCTGCCTTTAAGGTAGGCGTCTGCTTAATTAGTTTTTTTACTCATAAATAGTTTATTTGATGGATTATATTTGACACGATAGTCTGCATATAGCTAAAACGTTCCGTAAAAGGAGATCGAAAGGGCGAGCGGTTTCCGAAATGGAAGAAAAGATAAACTATCTTATATCCAAATGTTGAGAAAAAAAATATATTGAATATTAATTATTCAGTTTATTTTTAATGCTGATTTTGTCGCTTTCGTGGACTTCTCTCACCTGTTACTATTGTTACCATGGCAACAGTATTAAGTATTGAGATAGTATCTAAAGGAAGGAAGAAAATGTTTTATTTAACGACGCACTCAACACATTTTAATTACGGTTATATGGCGTCGGACATATGGTTAAGGACCACACATATATATAGAGAGGAAACCCGCTGTCGCCACTTCATGGGCTACTATTTTCGATTAGCAGCAAGGGATCTTTTATATGCACCATCCCACAGACAGGATAACACATACCACGGCCTTTGATATACCAGTCGTGGTGCACTGGCTGGAGCGAAAAATAGAGAGTATCTAAAATGCGGTATATTGCGTTTTTGACTTGTAGTATTCTGTTCAAAACGTTCGCGATGTCGTGTGATATTTTTTCCTGTGTCTGAAGAAAACGAAGAAAGGGATGTGTGTTGAATGACACCCCATTAATTAATAAATTTTTGGCATGCTTTCTTCAGAGAACTGTTCAAGCACGCTTGTCGTGGACACAACCTCTGACTTCGCCAGATAATTGCGACATGCGACTTACGTGGTTGTGTGCGTGAGTAGCATGTTTCCATCAGACAACTGTTTAAGCACGCCTGTCGTGTATACAATCTTTGACTTCGCTAAAGAGTTCTGCCCACGACAGGCGACAAACGAGTAGTTGTGGGCGTGGGTAGCATGATTCCATCAGATAGCTGTTTAAGCACGCCTGTCGTGGACACGGCATCTGACTTCGCTAAAGAGTTTTCCGACGCCATATAACCGTAAATAAAATGTGTTGAGTGCGTCGTTAAATAAACCATTTCCTTCCTTTCTTCGCTAAAGAGCTGTGTCTACAATAGGCGACAGACGTGTTTGTGGGCGTTAATAGCGCGTTTCCGTCAGAGAACTGTTCACGCACGCCTGCCGTGGACACAACCTTTGACTTCGCTAAAGAGTTGTGCCCACGACAGGCGACAAACGAGTAGTTGTGCACGTGGGTAGCATGATTTCACCAGAGAGCTAATTAAGCCTGCCGTGGACACAACCACTGACTTCGCCAGCGATGGTTTTGCCAACAACAGAGGACGTGGTAGTGAGAACGTTTAGCTTTCATTATTTCTGCGTCTTTGAGTTGTGTACATGTCTGTATTTAAATCTATCAAATCATGGAAATTGATAGTCCTAATGAGATTATTGTTATTCCTCTCCTGTCACGGCCATGTCGCTCGGTCACGTGTATTTCTGGATACCACGAACTTATACGTACAGATACGCCTCATCATCGTCATCCACCCTACAGAAAATAGATAAAGGGGTTGTTGTTTTTTGGGGGTGGGGTGCGGGGGGGGGGGGGGGGTGTTTGTTTGGGTTTTTTTGTTTACAAACATCACTAGAGTTCATTAAATTTTTTTAATCATTGGCTGTGGATGTCAAACATTTGGATTTTTTTTTATATATATTGTCTTAGAGAGGAAATCTGCTAAAAAAAAATCATTAGTAGCAAGGGATCTTTTATATGCTCCATCTAACAAACAGGATAGCACATACCACAGCCTTTGATATACCAGTCGTGGTGCAGTGGCTGGAACGGGACATAGCCTAATGGGCCCACCGACGGGAATCGATCCTGGACCGACAGCGCATCAGTCAAGCGCTTTATGTACTAATGGGCTAAGTCCGCTCCTGAGGAAATAGATATGCATGTATGTAAAGAACTTTAGGACAGAGGTTTAGCATTTGTGTCCCTCTTCTTGCAACCTTGTATACACTTTTAACACACATGACAAAACTAGACCCATATAGGCAACAAAGGTGTTGCATTTATTTTAACTTGATTTTCATGTTTATATCCAATTATGGTTCAAGCGCGCTGTCTTGGGCACACACACACACCTCAGCAATCTGGGCTGACTGGCTGGGTGTCCAGAGCACGGGTTAATGGTTAATAACTAGGGTATGTTGGCCGGTAGGAACTGGGGTAACATTACGGTGCAGTGGTAAAGCGTTGGCCTGATGCGCTGTCCCTATTAAGATCGATCCCCGTCAGTTGGCCCATTGGGCTATTTCTTGTTCCAGCCAGTCATGTCATGTCATGTCATAGGGTTTTACGTGCACATTCAGAACAAGCTGTTGTAGCGCACGCCTGTCATGGGCACGTCCATGACTCCAGCCAGTGCACCACGACTGGTATAAAAAGGCTTTGGTAAGTGTTATTCTGTCTGTGGGATTGTGCATATAAAAGATCCCTTGCTACTAATGGAAAAAATGTAGCGGGTTTCCTCTCTAAGATTATATATTAAACATACCAAATGTTTTCATCCAATAACCGATGGTTAATAAATGAATGTGCTCTAGTGGTGTCGTTAAATAAAACAAACTTTATTGTTATTTGTACCCAAAAGGAGAGGGGGAAGGGAAGGGCATTAAAGGCTGACATTGAACAATTGACTGCTTGGCCGAAATTTTATATACATGTTATTTGAAGAATTTTAGAAGGACAATCCAAAAATAAATCGGATAAAGAAGAGAGGATTCGACTATTCAATATTGTCGCTAGTGTGTTATGGCTCATTTTGTCGCCGGACCCATTTTGTCGCCGGACCCATTTTGCGCTGAAACAGTGGTGTCAAACATTTTCGAACGGGGCTCTAAAAGTTTAAAAGTGTGATCTACATGTTCGCGAATGGCCACTTCAAGGTGCCCAGACAGTAAAGACGAAATGTTTTGCATCCCGTCAAGAAAACCCACAGTAGATGTGGAAGTTGTTGTCCATTGTGGAAATACAGATCTTGAACATGCATGCATCAAATTAAACGTCCAATGACAGTCTGGGGACCCCTGTCCCAATTCCTCCCATAGCGCAGCACTTGACTACAATTGAGAGCGCTTGCCTGAGGTGATTGTTCGAAGGATCGAATCCCCTTGGTGGATCCATTCTTAGATTGGATTTCTCCCGTCTTAACCAGTGCCCCACAATTAGTATATTGGAGACCGTGATATGTGCTGTCCTGTCTGCCAAAATTGCATAAAAAGATCCCTTGCTGGTAATGGAAAAATGTAGCGGGTTTCCTCTGATGACCACGTGTCACTGTTACCAAATGTTTGACATCCAGTAGCCACTGATTACTCAATGTGCTCTAGTGGTGACGTTAAGCAACAAAAACTACAGTTTACTCGACCAAATAACTGGTACGTCGTTGAAGCTGACAGAGACGTCGTCCGATGATAACCAACACGTGTTCGATGGGGGGAGGGGGGGGGGGTCCAGGCTTGCAGCTGTGCGTGCGTTTCATTCCATGCTTCTTCATAGTTTTATCCAAATATCTCATACTTGTTTTGAACAGTATAGCAACTAAGAACTGGTATATTAATCACTAATAACACGGAAGGAAGGAATATTTTATTTTACGACGCATGCACTCAACACAGTATAATTATATTACTGTTATATGGCGCTGACATATGGTTAAGGACCACATAGATAATGCTAGAGGAAACACGCTGCTGTCACACAATGTGCTACTCTTTCCGATAAATGATCTTTTATATGCAGCACCCGACAGAGAGGATGGTACATACCACTGCCTTTGTTACAGTTTAGCACTGACTGGAACGAGAAATAACTCAATGGTCCTACCAACGGCGGGTAGTAATGGCAGGAAGCACTGGTTCCCCAAACACCGAAGACAATAATCCACCCTTCACCCTCACCCTCACCCCACCCCCCAGGTGGAAGGCGAAGTAATACATTACTGTCCCTTCCATCTGCTGGCATTATCTTCCGACGCCGCTATTCATTATTGTTGTTTTGAGCTATTTTGCACTGAAGTCACTATCATGGCAGAAAATAATCCCTGCAGGAAATCGATCGTTGCACGCTGATAACATATTAAGCATGTACATGTAATACAGTTATCATCATAATGCGTGCGTGGGTGCCCAGGTGTTAGATACACTAAGGTCAGCGGAATCGGCGCATGATTGGCCTCTAACGACACAAGGTCAACGATGACGTCAGAAGATCACGTGATGTGTTTTTTTCCGGAACGAGGGTAAATTCGATTAGAAATTTTAACTTTTTAAAAGAAGGATATTGATTTATGGCGCGAACTGCACATTATAAAACAAAAAGCGTGAAGGTTGTCGGACTGTTTGCTAAAACTATAGAATTATGACCGAGACTTGAATTCAATGATATTATTAATTTGTTACGAGAACAGTTGAGCATTTGACAATCACATAACTTTAAATGACTAGCAGTGGCGGATCCAGAAAATCCATTTAGGGGGCCCCAATGACATGAGGCGGAATGCCAATGGAAAATTTGGGGGAGGTTTGGAGGGGATCGTAAAAAAATAAAAATTAATATATAATAAAATTATAACTGTCGCAACCCCCCCCCCCCCCCCCCCCCCCCCGCCTCTGAAAAGTCTAGATTATTGGAAACTTTCGCCGCACACTAGAACTGTTTTGAAATCAGCGGTTTAAAAGATCGCGCGCGTCGCAGGTTTAAATAAAAATAAACATAATTTTAAAATTAACTTGTATTGTGTTAAACAGAAACACACACACAGAGAGAGACATATATACACACACACATGCACGCACACACACACACACGCACGCACGCACGCACGCACACACACCACTAGTACAATGGGTGGGAAAAAGCAGTGACATAGATATCAATTAGATCAGTGTTTTTACATTACAACACCAATCGCTGTAATGAGATTGGGTTCACATAGTATACATATAAAATGCCACAGAACATAAGTGGAAAGTTAGTGATGGTTAAATATCCATCCATCCACCCACCCACACATTCATCAATTCATAATGTGTTCTTGTAGCTTAGTAAATTGAAACATCTATTACGTAATGGGTGTAGGGCGAAGATAATGTTTCTGATATTTCCGTTCATCTATTGATTCATTCACCCATCCATCCATCCATCCATCCATTCATTCATTCATTCATTCATTCATTCATTCATTCATTCATTCATTCATTCATTCATTCATCCATTCGTTCATTCATTCATTCATCCTTAGTACCCTGACTGTAAGAGTGTAAGACGGATATTTGGAAAGCTATAATGCTCTAGTGTTATAGCTGTCCAAATGATCGTCTTGCTCTATCATTATAACTGTCCAAACGTTCATCTTGCTCTACCATTACAAGTGTCCAAATGTTCATCTTGCTCTCTTTCGGTCAGAGTACCCGGGTTGCCATTGATCCATCCGTGCAACAATCCATTCATAATTTGTCCTGGTAATTCATACTGATTGATCTGTTACGCCATGGGTGTAAGAGGAAGGTCATACGTTACTGATATTCTTCTTGGGGGAAAATGGAACATCTAAAATAAAACAAAACACCGCGGTGGCATTTTGCTCTTAATTAGTGGTATGCTATCAGATTTCCTCATTGTGCATGCGTGGATGTTTATTGACTGCACTTAAAATACATTTATTCATCTCCGATAATATATACTACCTGTGACATTTAGCGTTCGTTACGCGCACGTTTTGTTTTTTTGTTTTTGTGCGAAAATGCGATTGTTCTCATATGGATACTTCATACTGTCTTTCTTTTTTTCCAATTTGCTAATGTGGTTTACATAAGTTTGTAATCACGATGAATAAATGTCAGCCGTATCTAACAGAGATGATCCTGGATAACCGGCGTCCCATGAGCATAACCCGATATAAAATTTGCTTCCAGTACGGCCGAGCTTCTGGATGGAATAATAACATTTTTATTTAGTTAGCCGATGACAGTCACCATAGGGAAAACGGACAAAAATTGATATTCTCATCCAAATGTGCATTTTTATCTTAATCGTGCTCGTAGGAATCGACTCGGTGTGAAAATAATCACTCCCGTGGTTGCGAATCGCACGTCGTCAGACACCGAGACAGAAAGTGAAAGTCAAAGGTCAACCTCAGTTCCCTTGTGGTCGGAAGTCTCGGTCACCCCAAACTTGTTCAAAAAGGATGACTGATCTTACTGGGCCAACAGCCCTAAGTTCAGCCAGCCGTTTTTCTCTAACATTGGCAAATTGTTTTGACTGTTTCTCGAAGTTGTAATTCGGTTTATTGCGTAACGTTAAAACCCAGTCTAGCGAACGTTAGCGACAAGCCTTTGACTAAACTTACGCCCGATTAACTATATTTAAGATGTGTATATTACGTACTGTACTGATGGGTTGGAAGAGCGCTCGCCTGAGGTGCTTGCTTGCGTTGTAGGATCGATTCAACTCAGTGGACCCATTTTCTGATTGGGTTTTTCCCCGACCCAACCAGTGCATCACGATTGGTATATTAAATGCCGTGGTATGTGATGTCCTCTTTGTGGAAAGGTGCCTTGCCACTAATGGAAAAATGTAGCGAATTACCAAGTGTTTGACATCCAATAGTCAATGATTAATATATCAACGTGTTCTAGTATTGTCGTTAAACAAAACAGTTTAACATCCAATAGCCAATAGTTCTAGTGGTATCATTAAACAAAACAAAATTTAAAATTTATTACGTATTGATTGATCAGTGCAATAATGAATTTATGTATAGGCCTACCACAATTATTTCCATTGTTTAACAATAATGCTTTCTTCTTCTTTTTTCCCCCTTTTTTGTGATATTATTTTTGGTATGTTGTTGATATGCGTCAATATATGCGTCTTTCATGAATGTGACTTTTCTACATCTATGTGTTTGCATTATGTTTTATTGATAGTTTTAGAAGTTGTGTGTTGATCGTCAATTACCTGTGCCATCCAGGTATAGCCGAGATGTTTTACGTGTTGGCTGTCATTAAATATTTAGTTCATTTCCATATAGCTGAATGCATATATACACCAGTATATCTATTCTAAACTCACGATTAGAAGTACATTATACTGTTCCTGTTAATCAAAATTGGGGGTTCGAACGACCCCCTACCTTCCGAAGTTGCAAAGAATCTTTTATTATGCATCATCCCGCAGACAGGATAGCACACACCATGGGCTTTGATATACCAGTTGTGGTACACTGGCTGAACAGAGACATAACCCAATCGGCACACCGACAGGGATCGATCCTAGACTGACTGTGCATCAGGCAAGTGCTTCACCTCTGGGCTACGTCCCGCTCTTAACCACTGACAACTAACCACTAGCCACTGTCCTTATGTCTATGACAGAGAGAGAGAGAGAGAGAGAGAGAGAGAGAGAGAGAGAGAGAGAGAGAGAGAGAGAGAGAGAGAGAGAGAGAGAGAGAGAGAGAGAGAGACTACAAACATACATAGACATATATAGTCGTTAGCTTTCCGTAAACGAAGAATGGTATATAGACCCAGGAAGTGATCTTGTTTGGGTTACAATCTTGTGCCAGTGGATTGCCAGTGCTATTGGTTTGGAGGTGGGGTGGGGTTGCATGGTTGCAGGATTCGAGGTTTCTTGTGTGTTTGTTTCCGCAAAATAAACCTTAGAACCGTAGGCTTCATCATATGTTAGTTATCAGTTCCGTGTAATTTTGATGAAACCTTTCACAAATATTATTATTTATTTAATCTGTTGTAGTTTTCTTTAAATGTTTTCTTTCTTTTTTCTTTCTTCTTGATTTGATAGTCTGTGATAATCTCGACAATTAGAGGTAATCAAATCCTTGGTCAACGTTTGCCTTATTTACAAATACTCGTGACGAATGCTTCGTATATTTAATCATAAACACACGCTAAAAGGAACATGTTTATCACTGGTTTTGAGTTTGTAAATAAGTGATGGTGAGAGATGTTTATAAGACGGCTGTAAACAATTACTTCTAACAGAAGACACGTGATCCGGTTAAAACCGTATTTAATGTTAAAAAAACACACAAAAAACACAAGAAGACTAGTCTTCAAACTCATTCCTCCATATCGCAGATTTGCTATAAGCCTACACAATATTTCAAGGATAACGGTAAACTCGCTCCCCATCTTTGTCTGAAATCCCTGTGATTACTTGCGTAAAAAGTGCAATGGCGGTAGCTATCACTTCAAAGGAAAACTACTCATGCCAGAATAAGGTGTCATAACTTGCAAGAGAAAACTCCTATCAAATAAGAAAATCTATCTGAGTGATAAAACGTCATGTCAAATGTAGCAAAATACTTTAATCTTTGCGAGAGTTCTCGATAACAACTCGTATTCGAGGCTATATTTTGCACGGAGCAAATTGTTTTTTTGTTATAGACTGTTTACCAATACTTGAGGTGAATTCTTTGGTGCCAGCTGCGCCAAGTGTTCGCTATTTGGATGTTTTTGTTAATTTTTAGGACACGATGACAGTGGCATTACAGGTTTAAATTAGACATCTTTCAAACAGCTGATTTCAAAACAGTTCTAGCGTGTGGCGAAATATCTGTTTCTACCGAGTCTTTGAAGTTGGTTTCAAAGTAATGGAATCGTTGTTACTCCCGCGACTTCCGTAGCCGCGTTAAATTCAGAGTTATGTTTTGTGACATTTCGATTTACATGAACATTTCACACATTTGTATAACATTTCTTCAAAGATGTATTATTTAAGGTGTGCTTCGTGTTTTGCTTTTACCATAGTTTGACACTCAATAGCCGATGTATTTTTCGTGCTGGGGTGTTTGTAAACATTCATTCATTCATTCATTATCTAAGATGTGATTGATCGTTTGGAAGGATCCTCCACCTCCAGCTCCACCGTCACCCACCCCCACCCCTACTCTCAGCCCTACTCTCACCCCCACCCAAACATACATAATTATACTACAGGTTACTCTCAACAAATGGACACGAATTGTTCATTCTATGAACTTGGGCCTTGGCGAAAACACACCGGGAAGATAAAATCTCGCGAACATTTTCTTTTCCGACAATTTTTATCCAATTTTTTTTCTGCTTCTGTTGGTTTGTTCCAGAAGCTGTTCGAGGGGGCGGGGATGGCTGATGGGGAACATGTCAGGTCTGATTCACGCCTTTGTTAAAATTCGTCAAGAATACTTTCTGTGGTGGAAGGATTATTTTCAAGAGTATGTCCTCAGGGGTGGGCTTGAATGGGTGTTTGTGGGAAGAAGAAGAAACTTGTTTTGTTTAACGACACCACTAGAGCACATTGATTTATTAATCATCGGCTATTCGATGTCAAACATTGTCATTTTGACACTGTCATAGAGAAGAAACCCGCTACATTTTTTGCATTAGTAGCAAGGGATCTTTTATATGCACCATCCCACAGACAGGATAGCACATACCACGGCCTTTGATATACCAGTCGTGGTGCACAGGCTGGAACGAGAAATGGCCCACCGACGGGGATCGATCCTAAACCGACCTCGCATCAAGCGAGCGCTTTACCACTGGGCTACGTCCCGTCCCGGGTGTTTGTGGGAGTTTATTCTTTTTCTCGAGGGCTGATATTGCTTTAATAAAACCTAACGTACAGGGCAGATGCGATCAATTTATAAAGAAACAAAAGAATGATAGTAAGCGAGCGGATCAAAAATCAAAAGAAATAAAACAACAAGGGAATGCACTCTAGACACTCGAGTACAACGTAATTTGATTATTTATGCTTGATTGAACGGTGTACCAGACACACTCACTCCCCAACTGCGGTTGTGTTTTGTGGAATTTAAAATTCTAATGGCTCTCATCAAAAAACAATTAAATTAAATCAACATTTCTGCAATTGACTAAATTGCACCCCTACTTCCGAAAACTCCTGGATCTGTTTCATGCTAATAGCCACTGATTAAACATTTTGCCGAGGTCTTGTTAAAATAAAATCCCTCCTCTTGTCCACTGTAAACAAGATTCTGATTTATTTTACGGAATTCTAAGTGTGTTACGTAATTCAGTCTGAGATTGTATTTACTATAAGTTGGCCTCTACTTGGCTTCTGGGATTCATCATTCGGCACTTACTTACGTTATCATCCTTTGCTCTGATTACGAATTACCGTTGAAAACATTTTACATATTTTATCAAGAATACACATTATTGTTTTAAGTTCAAGCCATGAAAGACATTTGAGAATTAAAACTATAAGGCTATATAACACAAGACATGAATAATGTCTAGGTGTATGCCACTGGCAGACGGCGATAGTGAAAGGGGTGAACAAGAAACGTGGATGAAAACCAGAGGATGTAAAACGGATGAAACGAAAGATGTCATTGGCGAAATGTTTTCGTTACAAATTCCGCTAGAGTCATTAAAATATCTGTAATCACTTTTTGACGAGGCACTGCAGCTTCCCAGTAATAAAATATCCAATTAACCTAGTGAAGTAGCAGGAAGCCATTTTCACGGCCCGCTTGCTTCTGTGGATGTATTTAAAATGTTCATATGGAACGAATAGTTTTGCGTGAAATATCAGCCGTGACAAGTGTTTTGACATTTCCTGGTCTTATATTACTAAACACCGTATATTCGTTACAGAATCCCCTATGCTACTTCAACGTGAGCATTTATAGGCGTATCAGCCTTTGTTTGATGCTGTTTAGAGTTTCCAATCTTAACGCGGATGAACTTTTGGAAAGTAAGTGCACGCTATAAACTACCATAGCGACGTAATATTGTTATAGCGACAGCTTGTCCATTAAAAAAAAGAGCAAAACATTTCTTCTTTTCTGGTACTTTATTATCGACTTTATTCATTCATGTTTGGGCGAGATGTAGCCCAGTGGTAAAGCGCTCGTCTGATGCGTGGTCGATCTAGGATCGATCCCCCTCGGTGGGCCTATTGGTCTACTTATTGTTTCAGCCAGTGCACTACGGCTGATATATCAAAAGCCGTGGTATGTGCTATCATGCCTGTCGAATGGATAGTGCATACAAAAGATCCCTTGCTACTAATGGAAAAATGTAGTGAGTTTCCTCTCTGGGACTATTTGTCAGAATTACCAAATGGTTGACATCCAATAGCCGATGATTTATAAATCAATGTGCTCTAGTGGTGTCGTCAAACAAAACAAACTTTAAAAAATTAATAATTGTCTTTTTTTGGTTTTTATTAATTACGAATTTGTATAAAACTCCATCGTGATCATGTTCACAAATTATTGAATAATGGTTAGGCCTATGTGGTTATGATTTCTTTATGTTTAAGTCATACCAAATCTAGTTATAATGTTTATGTGTTGTGCTTGGAATTCGAGTTTTTCCATTTCAGTCCAAGGTTTGTGCAACTAGTATTCAGTTTTGGGGGCAAATGTATGTAAAAGACCATTTGGTTAAAATCGAATGGATACAAAACAATTAACTTATCCATATTGTATCATGGTGTACAAAGCCAGTTTGAATTGTATGTGTTATTAATTTCTTTCTTTTCTTCTCTCTGTATCTGTTTATTAGAGACCTACTTTGTAATTAACAAAATATCTTCATACGTACATTGATGTCTTTACCAGCCATGTGTTTTAGAAAATCTAAGACCTGTTTAGAACAGGTAGAACCATACATTTTTGTATGGAGAATGAATTGTATATATATATATATATTTGTTGTGTGATATTAGATATATAAAGCTTGGTTTTCATAAAATATGTAGTAGATCGACTCAGATTATTAAACACATATTTTAATGGGAACACAGTTGCAGACGTGTGCGTCGGATTTACGATGGATCGGGGAAGATGAGACCTGTTCAGCTTTGCAGATGTGTCGCAGTGTGTGATGGTCTGCGTCGATCTGCATCCATAACAGATTTTATAGTAACCATATTTAAGCAATACGACGTTCTGTTGTTTCAGGTGTCCGAGTGGATATACGGGTCTGCGTTGTGAAATGATTGATCAAGAATTTCTGTTGGCTCTTCTTACAAACTCCCTCGTGTTCAACTGAAAGTCTGGTGACCTTTTACAGGTAGGATAAATGTGTACATGTATTCAGTTAAAAGCAGTTTTAAAAATACATAATCCTTTAATACGATATTTTTACCTGGAACTACAGCTTCTGCTTAGATTATTAATTTCTCTTCATCTGAAGTGGGGTTTTTTTTGTGTGTGAGTTATTCTAATGTCTGTGGAAGCTCAAATCAGAGTCTTGTCGTAACCGTCGACATGGTAAATGAGGAACCAAGGATCTGTAACCCAAACAGCAGACGGTAGATACCCGAGTTTACCTCGCATTCGTTGTGTATACATGTATTGCTATAGAAGACTTTAATGTACACGGTGGTTTTAATCTGCATGGAAATAGCAACAAACGTCTTAAAGGGGAATTCTTAAAGTTGCATGATGACACAAAATAAGCAATTTTCTCTTAAAATGTAAAGATTATAACTTAAGGTACAATCCATCAAAACATTACTTCCAGTTAATTTCATTTATATCTATTTTATACGTTTTTCAAAACCCAACAAGCGTGACTGACAGGTTAGCATGTGATGTCACAGACTGAAGCTGAATATCGACAAAGAACTAACTGTTATTTTAATGGATAGGCTATGAATAGTTTCTATGAAATTTATATTTTTTTCGCTTAGGATTCCCAAGGAAACCATTGTTTGAGCAGAGTTACAATACTATACATTACAATTTTAAAATTCTTGATTATTGGTGTGATCGGTTAATTTGTATATATCACAAATAGGCGGGACGTATCCCAGTGGTAAAGCGCTAGCTTGATGCGCGGTCGGTTAGGGATCGATCCCCGTCGGTGGGCCCAATTGGCTCTTTTCTCGTGACAGCCAGTACACCACGACTGGTATATCAAAGGCCGTGGTATGTGCTATCCTGTCTGTGGGCTGGTGCATATCGCGATACTTAACTTTTCATATCACTCTTCGATAATTAAACTTTAGTTCAAGTTTATAAAACATGATAACCTAATGCTAACGAGAATTCCAGCAACTGAACATCGAAATTACGTTTTTATTGCTCTACTGTGCATGTTCGTAAGTTCGTAAATGTTTGCTTTTTTTACCAAATTTTATTAAAACATGAATATATTGTATTGTGTCGGGATACACCTGTCCTGAATCGATGTATCGTACCGTGGTCCTAGTAGCGCGATACGATACTGTATCGCCGTATCGTTACAGCTCTACCATCAACTGCCATTTTAGCAGCCTCCAGACTTTCATCATCTTCAAACCAGATACATGTAGTGTCATGTACCATGAAGAGAAGCGTTCAAATTCCGGAACAGATACTAATAACCGCCATCCCATACGCTTGTGAATTTCAGAAGCCTTTTCACATTCCTTGGTGAAAAACTTGATGATGACGGCTCTTTATGCCCAGCTGGTCAAATGAATTCACGGTTTTAGGAATGATACGCAAATATACAAACGAGAAGAGTCGTGTTATTGATAGGGCAGTGGTATGAAAGAACAACCTTTCAGAAAATCTCAAACATATCGTGGAGTACCAAGCTTTGGTGTCTTTTTCTACGAACGTTTTGACTGCCCTTCGTATAAACACGAATTTGAGATATTCAATACAGTATTTTATAAAGGAATGTTATTTGGTGTATATTATGGTTAATTCTACGCGAGGTCAAAAATAGAGAGGAAACACGCTACCTTTAGTCTAGGCGTCTACCGAAGAAGTAACAAAGGCACTTTCATAATCACTTTCTCATAGGCAGAACAGTAAAATACCATCTTCCAGTCGTGGAGTATTGTTTGGTAGGCAGCCATTCCGTGTTTTAGCTATACAGTTATCTATGTCTTAAACAGCGATCATAACCATCCAAATGTCCGTCTACCTTTCGAACGCCAGAGTACTCGGGCTAATCGCAACTACGACAATCCTGTCGATGCAATCGATGTCGTCGTTAAGTTCGATCCCTGTTGTTGTTGTGTTTTTTTTACATGTGATTTTTCTTTAGAATGAAAATAGTTTCAATGTGAAACCACCAGGACAAACAAAAATTTCCATTCAAGACGGTAGAACTTGACCCATGCCATTTGATGTTTTATATTTATTCACTTGGTCTTGGTATAACGGAAGGTTAATTCTCTAC
The DNA here is from genome assembly GCF_016097555.1 of Gigantopelta aegis. Taxonomy (NCBI): domain Eukaryota; kingdom Metazoa; phylum Mollusca; class Gastropoda; order Neomphalida; family Peltospiridae; genus Gigantopelta; species Gigantopelta aegis. The sequence goes on from NC_054702.1 coordinate 65,290,468, forward strand.
AATTAAAATATATACGACATTAAAGAAACACTTGCAGTTGTCGATGGGAGACAAAGTCTGTAATACATGATCAAAGAACGCTGCAAGCTTAGGTTTGAAGAGCTTAATAATGGGCAAACAGAGGCAGCCGGCTTCTGCGGAACACAATCTCCGTATTGTAGAAGTGATGCTTCAGTATCGACCGCTTTTGTTAATCTGTTGAGAAGACCAGTCTAATGTAGAATGATGCGCACCAATTAGCCTCGAGTTGTCTATTTAGCGGCGATCTGTTTTCTGTTAATCGCTCCAAATTTCCTCGCGCTCCTCAATCGGAACAGTTTTTGCGGAAATAGTGGGAGTTGTATGGCCGTTTCGACTCTGGGGATGGATGTTCACCGAACGATATGTTGCTGTACCAGCCATTTAGCCAAAGGCGTCAGAGACGGGGAAATTAGCTTCTAAATTTGCGAAGGGACAAGAGGGAATTTCTCAACGGCCCCCAAACCCAATTTGTCGGAGAATAATACTAACAACAATAATGATAATACCCAATACTCAGCACCAGATTTCTATTTAAACATTAGTGGGGTTAATTTTGATTTCGTATTTTGTCATCTCGACCTAGTTGAGTGGTAGACCGTAGTTGTCACTGCTGTTTCAAAGTACATCAACTCAAAGCTGCAATTTAAATGTTGTATTTCGCTATTTTTACATAATATGGGCCTATTTGTAATACAAAACTATAATATTGGCGGTCAATGATACGTTTATAAATGTATTACAATTTGAATTGAGAACAGAATGTAATAGAGATAAATATAATTAAAAAATAAAGACCAAAAGTTTGTTTTGTTTAACGACACCACTAGAGCACATTGATTATTAATCATCGGCTATTAGATGTGAAATATTTGGTAATTTTGACATGTAGTCTTAAAGAAGAAACCTGCTACATTTTGTTTTCCATTATTAGCAAGGCATCTTTTACTTTACATGCACCACTTGGGTGTATTGATACGCTTGGTAATTCTGACATATAGTCATAGAGAGGAAACCCGCTACATTTTCCCATTAGTAGCAAGGGATCTTCCGTATCGTTACAGCTCTAATTGATGGGCCAATCAAAATAGTTCTATTTTGTTGCCATTAGTAGTATGAAGGCTAGTTGGGCCAAATGCTTTGCGGTCAAGGATATTATTGAAAACATTTGGACTGTCATCGCTCTCAGAAACTACGCCCTTCGTATTTGACATGTTTGTTACCGTGGTAAACGTGTAATGTAAGTAATAAAGTATAAAGTTATAAACCAATACATTATTTGTATCACCAATATATACGTTCATAGTGTTGAAATAGCTCCCCCTCAGTAGGCCCATTGAGCTATTTGTCGTTCCAGCCAGTGCACCATGACTGGTATATAAAAGGCCGTGGTATGTGTTATCCTGTCTTTGGGATAGTGCATATAAAAGATAACTTGCTACTAATGGAAAAATTTAGCGGGTTTCCTCTCTAATACTATATTATGTCAAAATTACCAAATGTTTGACATCCAATAGCCTATGATTACTAAATCAACATGCTCTAGTGGTGTCGTTAAACAAGACAAATTTCTTCGGTTACGGCCCATTTTGGCGAATCGTCCTTAGTGCACCAATATGTATAACTTACATAATGATATATGACACCAGTTCGTACGCACCAAAGTCCTGCCTCCTTTACTATTAAGCATCGAAAGTAAACATTGAGGCGCACTAACATCTGTTAGTGAGAGCAGAAATAGTAAAATTAGAGCTCATCAAATGAGCTACAGAACCGTACCTGGTGGGAATGGAGTGGAGTGTGTAGGGGCGTTACACCCTCAAGGAAATACGTAACAGTGCCGTCTTTAATTTCAAAATGTCCCTTTTGTCTATCTGGTGAAGACCCAAGATAACACTGTCCTGATTGTTTTGATTTTTTTTTGATTTTTTGTTTGTTTAGTATAGGCCCACGTAATTTATTCTAGGTACGGCCCTGAACTGAGATAAGAACTAAAACCCCTTTTTAAAAAACTAAATTCACAGTAATTTAATACACGAGACCACCAGCAAGCCTTGCGTTTCTATATACACACTGGCTGTGTTGCTGTGACCATCTAGTGACCAAATAAATTGGCGACAGGTGTTGAAAGAATGGCACTTGCTTTCGCCAATGTGCTTCCAATTCGTCTGGTTTCGTCTGGCAACTCTAAGGAAAATACATCAGACTATCTGAGGTTTGGCGAACGATGCCGTCTGGACGAAACGGTTTTATAATGTCTGCGACTATCGGACATTGTTTTCATTATTCCGTCGTGCTGTTGTTCTACAAAACACGCTTCCATATAACACGTCGGGTTAGAACACTGAGCGCCAGCTTTTGTCCCGATTTCGCAAAAGAATTCAACAAAACAATGCGCATACGTATGTAACATTGGCGCCTTGGATTGATGATACAACTGATGGGCAAGAAACATATTTTATGTTATTTGAAAATAAATGGTCCAAAATACATCATTGGCGTAGGAAGGTGCCAAAAAGCGGTGGGGGTACACACACACACACACACGCACACGCACACGCACACGCACACACACGCACACACGCACACACGCACACACACACACACACACATATATATATATATATATATATATATATATATATATATATATATTGTCATCTGCATGTATAAATATATAAAAACCATCGCTGTCGTTACAAAGTGGGGGGCACATGCCCCCTTGCCCCCTCTCTCAGCTTCCTATGCCAGTGTACACAGTTATAATATTGGCGGACAATGATACATTTATAAATGTATTACAATTTGAAATAAGAACAGAATGGAATATTTCGTAATGGAGATAAATATAATTTAAAACTAAAGACCAAAAGTTGTGTTTTCTTTAATGACACCAATACATTGATTTATTAGTTTTTAAACACTAAGACATATGTTTGACTATTATAGCCGTTTTTGATAACTGAAATCATGCTTTACTTAGATTTTATGGTTTAGATTATCAATTTCCGTACATTCAAAGTGGTTTTGGTCATAGTGGTATTTTTAATATCACAAAATGCATTTCTCATATTTTTAAAAACGCACGTGTGTCTGAGAAGTAACAGTTATGGAGTCAAGTTTTAGTCTATTTTTAGAGGGTATTTCACCGTTTCAAAGTCACAGACTCATGTTTCACTCAATTGTAACTTTATCAAAATGTGTTACAGGTGTGTAGATTAACTAAACTTAGTGTTAATTTTCACAGGTTGAAACTAGGGTATGTCCCTTTAATCATTGACTATTGGATGTCAAACATTTTATAATTTTGACATTTAGTCTTAGAGAGGAAACCCACTGCATTTTTCAATTAGTAGCAAGGGGTATTTTATATGCACCATCCAACAGACAGGATAGCACATACCACGGCCTTTGATATACCAGTCGTGGTGCACTGACTGGAACGAGAAATAAAATAAAGACCGTTATTATTCAGCAATGGAAAGTGAAAGTTTGTTTGTCAATTAGTAGAAATGGATCTTAAAAATGTACAGAATATCACATACCACGGCCTTTGATATACCAGTCGTGGAACACTGGTTGGGACGGGAAAAAAACAATAAGAGAATGAGTCCACTGAGGGGATTCACTGGTGATATTTGTTATTATGTACTGTAGTTCATGGTAATGTTCATTGGTAAAGGTTGTGATTATGTACTGTAGTTCATGGTAATGTTCATTGGTAAAGGTTGTGATTATGTACTGCAGTTCATGGTAATGTTCATTGGTAAAGGTTGTGATTATGTACTGCAGTTCATGGTAATGTTCATTGGTAAAGGTTGTTATTATGTACTGCAGTTCATGGTAATGTTCATTGGTAAAGGTTGTGATTATGTACTGCAGTTCATGGTAATGTTCATTGGTAAAGGTTGTTATTATGTACTGCAGTTCATGGTAATGTTCATTGGTAAAGGTTGTGATTATGTACTGCAGTTCATGGTAATGTTCATTGGTAAAGGTTGTGATTATGTACTGCAGTTCATGGTAATGTTCATTGGTAAAGGTTGTGATTATGTACTGCAGTTCATGGTAATGTTCATTGGTAAAGGTTGTTATTATGTACTGCAGTTCATGGTAATGTTCATTGGTAAAGGTTGTTATTATGTACTGCAGTTCATGGTAATGTTCATTGGTAAAGGTTGTTATTATGTACTGTAGTTCATGGTAATGTGCATTGGTAAAGGTTGTTATTATGTACTGTAGTTCATGGTAATGTTTATTGGTAAAGGTTGTTATTATGTACTGTTGTTCATGGTAATGTTTATTGGTAAAGGTTGTTATTATGTACTGTAGTTCATGGTAATGTTCATTGGTAAAGGTTGTGATTATGTACTGTAGTTCATGGTAATGTTCATTGGTAAAGGTTGTGATTATGTACTGCAGTTCATGGTAATGTTCATTGGTAAAGGTTGTTATTATGCACTGCAGTTCATGGTAATGTTCATTGGTAAAGGTTGTTATTATGTACTGTAGTTCATGGTAATGTGCATTGGTAAAGGTTGTTATTATGTACTGTAGTTCAGTGATGATAGCCACCCTTGGTTGGAGCTGGTACCTGGGTGCGAACGCAGCACTTCCAGCCATGGGATCGCCGGTTAAACTTCTACATCAGTAGTATATTAAAAATATACTACTTGCATCACCGAGGTCGGCGGACAAAAACTAGATCTGCCGTGTGTGTATTTATAGAGGTAGAACACAATCCAATTAATATCTATTTTTGGCTTTTTATTCAAAAGGATATGTTTGTTAATGTCTTATATTATTGTTATTGAATGGAATGCCAAAGTATAACCTTCAATTGCTATTTAATAATGTAATTTTTTTTTAAATTCCAAAGTGATCATGTTACTGGTTTCGTCAAAGAATGTGATACTTTTGTTTACTTCTTTTATTTAATTAATTGTTTACTGGTCTGAAGTACTGCCCTAAAACACTTTTGTCTTTGCATAAGACTGGATCTGAGGGACATGCAATTTTGGATCTGTGAAAACGGTAAGATACTCATTAAAGGATCTCCTCGTGAGTGGCTGTCTTCCTACACACGAAACACTTAATAAAAAGGAAATGGGTTATTTAACGACGCACTCAACACATTTTATTTACGGTTATATGGCGTCGGACATATGGTTAAGGACCACATATATATTGAGAGAGAAAACTCGCTGCCGCCACTTCATGGGCTACTCTTTTCGATTAGCTGCAAGGGATCTTTTATATGCACCATCCCATAGACAGGATAGCACATACCACGGCCTTTGCTATACCAGTCAGGCACTTAATAGAGATCCATCAAGGAATCAAGTACTATTTTGCTAAATACCCATTCGACTCTGCACTGTGCAGAAATACGGTCTTGATATATGGATAGCGGTTTTGTCATTTACTGTTTTGGGTGGAGTACCATTGTGTTTTGTATCCTAATCAAAATTTTTAAAGTAAACCAATTTCTTGTAATTGATACAGTTTAGTCAAAGCATAATTTTAATTAATTTGTGTTATTTTAGTTGTTTTAAAACAATTATAGATTTTCTATTCCTGTGAACAACAGCTGTTGTGAACTGAATATTGTTTTGATTTCAAATAGAAGTGGACTGCTAAAAACATGGCGCTGTTGTTTTCGTAAAGTAGCTTACATCAAAACCATATTGCATAAATAAACAAATGTCGCAGACTCACTCAGAATTGATAATGGTAAATGTCATTTTATTTAGTTTTAATCAAATCTGTTTTCTTTTTCTCAAATCCGTTTTTGAATGTAAAACTCACATGACTGATCGACATTATTTCGAAATTGCGATCCGTTTGAAATTTGTTTTCCATCTGGGTGCTTTTTTTTATTCGAAGTTGTTTTCTGTTCTGTCATTGTTTGCCTTTCGTTTAATAACAGGATAACTATATTTATTTACTTTTTTTTTCAAATCAGTTTTATTAGCTATTCCAAGTCGATTATTGCACCACGTTCCATCACTTTCCTTCTACACATCTAAAATCCGTAATGGACTTTAATAGGTCTGTGTTGTGAGAGAAAACGAAATGTTTTCGGCATCAATTACTCTTTGATGAAGGCTTAGTTACCGTTCAGGCTGTCTAGTGAGGAGGGGTCAGTGGGTTTGTAATTAAGTATATTTTTAAAAAGTGTAGGTGGACAGTATTGGATCCAATAAAATTAATTACTGCATGTCTGATGAGTCTCTCTCTCTCTCTCTCTCTCTCTCTCTCTCTCTCTCTCTCTCTCTCTCTCTCTCTCTCTCTCTCTCTCTCTCTCTCTAACTGTGTGTGTGTGTGGTTGTGTGTGTGTGGTTGTGTGTGTGTGTGTGTGTGTGTGTTTTAGGAACAGACATAAACATCACGTTTATTTGTTGTTATTTTTGGCATATAATTTATCATTAAATACAAATAGATCACGTTAACCGTAGATGCAAGATGTTTCAAGTAATTTAGCGGCTTTGTTGTGTTGGAACTTCAAAGTGGCTCGTGGTTAAAATAAGCATTTTCTACTTATAAAGTTTCTCAACTTGGAATAGTTACAGTTGTGCTATGTCTTTGAGCACCTGCATGGTCGTTTTAGGAGATCGTCTTTGGAGGTCTGAGAGCGGGACGTAGCCAAGTGGTAAAGTGCTCGCTTGATGCGCTGTCGGTCTAGAATCGATCCGCGTCGGTGGGCCCATTGGACTAATTATCGTTGTAACCAATGCACCACGACTGGTATATCAAAGGCCGAGGTATGTGCTATCCTATCTGTGTGATAGTGCATATAAAATAATACTTGCTACTAATGGGAAATGTAGCGGGTTTCCTCCCTAAGACTATATGTCAGAATTACCAAAAGTTTAAAATTCAGTAGCCGGTGATTAATAAATCAATGTGCTCTAGTGGCGGCGCCACACAAAACAGACTAACTTTTTTAGAGGTCTGATTCGTTCTGGAACTTGCTGAGTGGGATACGATGTAGGGGTTGAGCTTTACCATGAGGTGCAGACTGTCGCAACATTCTCTTCCGTCTGTGGACGCACTGGGCTAATTTCCATTCTGTATCAAAAGTCATGGTATGTGCTGTCCAGGCTGTGGAAAAATTACAAAAGAAAAATCTGACCCATCGCTGCCTCGTTTTCTAAAATAAAGGTTGTAGAACTTTATCGTATGTTAGACCAAGATACGAAACCGGATGTTCTGAAAGTAATATTTTTACTGGTTAAACAAATCATGTTTAAAGCGAAAACAAAAGACATGAAACACTTATTCACACTTATTCACACTTGTTAATAATAACAATAATACGCCTGGATGGTCAGGGTAGTGCGACTGCAGGTTGCGTTCATGTGAAGTTTTACAGGCCTAAATGAACATGTGTATGAGAGAGAGAAAGCGAGACAGAGAGGCACACAGACTTAGAAAGGTAGAGGGGGAGTGAGGGAGGGTAAAACGAAATATCTGCGTAATTAAACACATTCTCCGCACTAAATCAGGAACTGTAGGTTGTCGTAGTTTGAGGTGTATCGACAATGTAACTGCAAAAATCAGTGATTCTTCCGTGCAAGAAGGTTAAATGCAAGGTATCACTATTTATTATGTGACTTGGTAATAACACACACAAGGCCTACCTATAATAAGTCTCATTTTATAACGTTCACTCAATCCATACTGGAAATACTTAGGTGTAAGACAACCTTAAAAACAAACTCTTTCACGGACAATGACGCTTTGTTGCTCTATGAATCTCTAGGAAATAATTCGGTTTAAGGCAAACTTTTGAACCAGCTTTTTCACTGGTGATTTCATTGACCATGGTGCTGTATGATCCACTAGAAATACTTCGGTGTACGGCAACCTTTAGAACCAGCTTTTCCACTGGCGCTTTAATTGACCATGGCGCTGTCAGACTCTGCAATTCATTGTGATGGTGTTTACAAGAGATCGTTTGCGATCGTATCACTTCTATCAGAGATAGTGAACAGTGCAAGCTACCTGTGGATCAACGCGGCTAGTTTGGTAGGATAAATAAAATGTTTTTCTTAGAGGTTCCAAAGATTCACTGGTGACCATTTTACACAGCCGGGGGTACTCGCCAGATGCCAGCGCGGTTGTGGATAAACATGGGAGGAAAATGCCAATTCTCAACTACAAAGAAGCTTTGGCTGTGATAAATAAATTGCGTATTTATCATTAAATTCTACATAAACTGTCTTAAAGAGGGACATTCCTGAGTTTGCTGCAATTTTAAAGATGTTATCGACTAACATAGACTTTGTAACGATTGTAATTACATATCAAATATATTTTTCTGCATAAAATATTAGTGGCTGTATATTAAACGTGTTTTTGATCGTTCTAATATTTGTACCAGGTTAAATTTCATTTTATTTCCTAAAATATAGTTTTTTCTTACGTACGAAATTATTGAAGACAAAATCCAGTTTGGTCTTCTTACAAATATTAAGACTACCAGAGACACATTGAATATACAGACACTGATATTCTAAACAAGAAGATATATTTAATTTGTTAGTTTAATCGTAGAAATATGTTATTAGTCAGAAAATTCGTACAATGCAGCAAACTCAGGAATGTCCCTTTAAATTTGTTTGTCATTTCTGAACTACAGAGAGCCTTTGGCTGTGATATATAAACTAGAAGCTTTATAAAATGGGTAGCATAAAGTACATGTACTATTTTGCTAGATTCCAAACAGGAAGTTTCTGGAATTACGATTAAACCGAAAACGAAAGTCAGCAAACACCGCTGACCACAAAAGCTTGTACTGTAACAAGCGCTTGTAAACATTATACACACGAATGTGACGTCACCTGGTGTTTTTGGGAGGGAGACCTGTTGAACCCAGACCACAGGAAAAATATTGCAGTTTATTGCATATCGCAGTATATGTATCCGTATACTATGGTGTGTATAATTAAAAGGTATATACACGCTAAAACTACAAGGCGTGTTATCTGTACTGGCGTAGCCAGGATTTTATATTTGGGAGGAGGCAAGCCACGGGGGGGGGGGGGGGGGGGCAACCCACACTATGTATGTATGTATGTATGTATGTATGTTTGATTTTATAAAATTAATACAGTGAAAAAAAGAAAAAAGGCGTGATTGGGGGGACATTGCCCCATCGCTACGCCATCTGCCCCTCCCCTCAATTCACCCTTGCTTTACTTTCTGAAGCCATAATATAAAAAGGCTTGTTGGACATATTACATGATACTAACTTAAATACTTCTTATTACAGCATCGGTGACAACAACATGCCTGAACTTTTGAAATATTTAAATCGCCATTATTACCACTATCACCACCCACTCCTCTCACAGAAAAACGGGCTTGGTATTATATGGTATGTAGTTTTAATGTCTTCTTTTATAAAATAGTTAATGTGTTGTTTTTCTCTCTGTGTCATTGCAGATACGAGAAACCAGAATTCACGAAACCGGACCAGAATCAAGTCCCATCACCCTAGAGGAAACCTGACACGCCGCGAAGTCACTCTTAAAACATTTGACTCCACCGTGGATATGCACAGCAGCTTAAAATGCCACCATCATGACAAACATGTGGTTATCGGACGTTTTATTGGTTCCAGGCTTCCGACATTTTGGCTTCTTTGACATCGGCGATTACATTACAAACGCAATGGGGGTTTGCCGGCAACTGTGTGCTGATCGAAATCTCAAGAAGAACAACTGTCGAGAGCCACGAGATCAGCTCTTCATCGTTAGACCGTGTCGAGTTTTCATCAAGTCACGCTATTTGCACATACTCTAGTAAGCTGCATTCCACTTCGTTCACCTTTTCTAAACTGCTTCGTCTTTGGCTGGTGAACGAGCGTATATTTTGGCAGATGGTGTTTTTCCTTTCATTCACAGCGCAGGCCAACAGATTTGAACATCATAAATTATAACACCAAAAAGACAAACAGCTGTTGAGTTGAGCTAAGGCTCTGGTTCCCGCTCAGATGATCTTGTATCATCGTCTAATCACGACATCTGTTTCAGAATGTGCATGTGGTTCTCGGTAAACGGGAGGAAAAATAGTTTTGTGGCTGCTGATTTACGTTTCAAGGAATTCAAAGACATTACTGTACAATAAACATAAGAATTAACATATGATTAATGACATGAGAGCAAATTCTGGAACAGTTTTATATTAAAATTGAGATGATTGAGCGATTTACTCTATGGTAATCTTTGGCTAAGAAATGTAATTGCTATGCGACATGACTGCAGATTGGTCAGGCACCACGTGATCACAGATGACGATATCGATATGACATCAGCAGGGTATAGCCACGCCACACTAATCTGTTGACAAAATGGCGAGACTTATCTTGATCTTGCGGGTAACAAATGTGCTTGAATTATGAATGGCGATAACTACCGTGCGTGATTTCTCAGCATTATATACTCGTATTGCCATGACATTGGCCTATTCATAAGATGACGCCATAACATAAAATGAAGTTATGCGTAATATATATACATCTGGAAAATGAAAGAGAGAGGGAAAGGAACAATTCATCATATGGGCTATTAATCGTATACAAAGTAGGGGAAAAAACAGAGCACCTCAGCCAGCCTGGTAAACCAAACAGTAGGACTGAGCAGTTGGTATTCGATTTGATGTCCTTTCTGGAAACGAGGGGTGTTGTTGCTGTGATGACTGAAACGTTGCCTTAGAACATTGTGGCACACGTGTGAAATCAAAAGATGTACATATTTCTTATTTCCGTGCACCGCTGTCGCCGTAGTAACAGTGTGACGGCGTGATTGCCGTCGCAGCGGCAGACTGGGAGGCGGGTAGGACAGCTCACTGAACGAACTGGTACCGCTGTCGCCGTCGTCGGGTGTTGTTTATTGAATATTTTATCAGGTACAACCCATGGCCTGAAAGTCTGATATGTTATCGTCTGCTTGATATGACGTAATAAGCAGATGAGCACGATTTGACCACTCATTTCATACCTCAAGTTATTGTTGTATTATTGGTTTCTTTGTGTTTCCCTTAAGTTAAAAAGTGGTTTCATATTTTGTTTGTTTAATTTGCTATGTTTTAATTACTGTAAATTAATTGTGGCTACGTACACGCCAGATACGAGGTACTGAGCCACGGACGAGGGAAACTGTAACGGCGGTCCGACCAGCGGCCACACAGCATCAATGAATGAAACTTTGAGCTAGCCATCCATTAAGTCTTATTGAGGCGTGCGTGTATGTGTGTATGGGGTCAGCGTCTTATGCTAGAAATAGATGAACGGCAAGAGCGGACCCAGGACATATTTTAGGGAGGGGACCAAGGGGAAAGGGAACGTGGATCAGCTTCCTGAAAACGACACTTTAATGGAAATTGTAAACAAATTGTTTAAAAGGGGGCACTTTAAATTGGTTTAAGGGTGACACCCCGTCCCTGGGTAGCTCTCTTGGACCGGCCCTTGAACAGGACACATAAGTGTCTACAGTCAAACTGTCCTGCAAAGGGAAAAGGCAGTAAAATGGTGAATGAACTAATTTGAGAAAATCACTTTTTTGTGACTTTAATCCTTTTGGTAACGGTTTTATTAAGCAATTGAATGATCTCGTTTCTCCAGATTAATGTTTTTTGGAAGATATTTCTCTAGTGGGTTTTTTTTTTTTTTTTTTTTTTTTTTTTTGAGGGGGGTGGGTAAATAAAGTTTATGAATCCCAGAAAATAAATATAGTAGTGCCAGTGATTTCTTTAATATTTTGCTGTATTATTTTGATGTTTGTTTTAAAATATCACAATCAATACATTTACTCGTTTTATACCCGATTATCACTTATTGCCTTTTGGCTTAGCAGGGAAGCATAGGTTTTTATTAATATAAATGGTTTTCCAAGGTGAATACTTGTATGTCTGTATTCATGGGATGCATTACAATAGAAATGCTTTTATGAGTCTGCTATCCTTGTATTGGCTAAGTAGAGAAATGGTTGGCTATCCAGAGACGGGATCAAGGACAGGCATGCTCGAAACTTTAGTGGTATAGGAGCATGTTAAGATATATCGCACTCGCACTCGCTAACAGGGTAAAGACCATTTCATGTGTTGACTCAAATAATTTGGGTAAGCTAGCAGAAATGGTATGTGAGTCCCAAAATCGCATTATAGAACCTCGTGATAAACCGAATGACATTAGCCACATGAGCGTTCTTCCTCTGGAGTAAAATATTTTTATTTTCGTTCAAGCCCCACTTTTAGTTCATGGTTTCTGAGACATAGCTTTATGATGTTCCCATTGTATGAAATGTAACAAACATGGCTCTAGTTTAACATTCTATTCTTATTAGTAGATCCATACCTTTTGACTATAAAGGATTTTTTCTGAAGTGTTTTTATATTTAGCTTATTTCTCTGGGTTCATTGTAATATTGTCTTATGCCTCGGCTACTAATGACATGTACCATATGACTGATTTGCATTTGATTTTGACTTGTGTGTCAGACACCATGAATCAAACATGGAGGAATAATGTAACCTAACTTAATACAAACAGTGTGGTTCTGTGTCTCACATCATTACTCAGATCATTACTAAGGATTTGGTTTTAGCTTTGCTGTAGTTATGTTGAGCGAAGTACGTAGAAAGTATACCAGTGCTTGGGATACTCATATGCCCGATATTGTCAGAATGAAAGTCACATAGTTAAAACAATAAAGCCAGGGTCGCACGAAGTTTGACCTACTAAAGGTCGTCGTATGGAGAATAACAAACGTGATGCATACACTAAGTGTATGTTCTATTCAGTTAACGTTCACTATTATAATTGTTTTACAAAACCTTTATATGGCCAGTAGTATCTAAAAGTGGACGATTTTTTTCTTTAAGATATTTGGCCACGTAACTTTAAATTCATTTATATACCACAACATCGATAATAAATATGATATGTCGATTATATAACTGCTTGAATAAAGTACATTTCTGGCCAAATTAAATGTATTTGTTCTAAGGCAATATTGTGTGTAGCTATTTAGTAGGTCAGACGTGCGATCCAGCATTTAAAGACTTTACAACTGAGGCTTGTTCTGGAGGACGTGGTCGCTCGCTAGACTGGGTTTTGTTCCTAATGTTATTGAGGAATGTGATATGATAAAAGACGATGGTACCAGTCAAGCTATTCGCAAGCGCTCGCCCTCCTGAACGCAACAGTGGTTTGATTTGTCGAGTGGTCGGACCTCCGATATAAAACTGCCCGCTATATGCTGGCGCGGTGCTGTTTTACCAGTAGTTTAGTAGGATCCAAGACTGCTCTCCATTGTGGAAGAGCTTGGTAGTCAGTCGAAGGTTGTTGTTGTTGTTATTTTATTTGTTACATGTTGATGTAAATGGCAATATTTTTTATACATTTATCATGACGCTGTATGACAAGGGGACGTGAACCGATCTATAAAAAATGCTTGGAATAGTCTGTAGCCGCTCTTCAGCCTATCACTCTTATCCCACCTGCTTCTGGCATCTCATTAGCTGTGTCATTGTTACCCTTTGAATGCAAAGATGTGTGTGTACCTTATTCATTGTTTGTCATATTTATTGCTCATCGTTCATTGTTTCAGTCAGTAAGTTCAGATCATTTCTAATACTAGTAGACAGATTATTCGCTGCATATTAATGCCTTCTAGGGCTTTTTTCCTTCTTTTTTTTTTGTCTCCAGTGTTCTATTAATTTTAATGTGATGTTTAATTTGGGTCACAGAGATTAAATGGTTATTGGTCTATTTGACCATAAAATAACTGATTTAGACAATGCCAGTTTCTGTCTTGGACAAATGATTTGACTAAAACCAAACCATGTTCCCTTGTGTCAAGGTTATTTAACACTGTTTTATCCATATAGTCGTAAAAATTACAAAACTATTGAACCAATTGTAGCTTTATCCATCCACAATTCAGTCTCTTCTAAGTATTTGGTCGATTCAAACAATAAAATTCCTTCTTTTGTTTCAGTCACTGATCAATTCATGCGGGTTTTTTTAATTTGATTATTTTATTTATACATTAAGTATTTTCCCTGATTCATCGGTCTATATTCGTATAACACTACAGTAAACGTGTATATTTTTTAATTCATTGGTTGATTCATACAATAAGAATTTCTCTTGTGATTCATTGGTGTGGGTGTGTATGTGCGGGTGTTACACATCAGTAATTTCATGCTTTATTATTCTCGCATCAAGGTGAAACGTTTAGCCGATATATCCAGATTACGTTCCTCTCGCAAGCAACATTTCGTTAGTCGCCATTTTGTTTTCCGAGTGTCGTCTGCCATTTTAGCCATAAATGTTTCATTACGGACGTATGTCTACAAATTAAGGTGGATACTTTTAAGTTGTCGGAATTTATTCATAGTCCATAAAACGCAATTAAGGTATTCTATTCCGCACTGCGCCATTATATGAAAAGAACCAAGTAATAATTATTCCTCATCTGATTTAGCACTAATACTCATGGTTATTTAATTGTCGTTACTTGTTTCATCGATCTCGCTGTGTATGTTTCTGATATCCATCACTTTAGTTAGCTAATGTTGAAATACAGTTGTTCAAAGCACAGATAAAACAGTTTAAAGCAACCATGGGGACCTGCACAGGCACGGCGGAAGCAAGCAGACATTGGGGGGGGGGGGGGGGGGGGGCGGGGGTGGTAGGGGCGCAAAGCAAAGTTTCTAGGAGGTTCGGAGGAATGCTCCCCCGTAACATTTCAAAAACTAGATGTCCTGAAATGCAATTTCCTGCATTCTACAAGTTAAATTCATCTCTGCTTTAAGATTTACAACCGATAATATTTTTGATTCAGAATTATTGGCGGGGCTAGAGCAAGTCCCCCCCCCCCAGCCCCCCCCCAGCCCCCAGCTCCCAGCCCCCCCCCCCCCCCTGCTTCGCCGTGCCTGCTACAACGGTAGTTTTTGTGTTATAAACAATGGTCTAGCATGTATACACGCTGAAATGCATATACGTATATGTGTAGTTGCACTGGAACTGGAACTGGTGATTAACGTGCACATTCAGAGCAAGCTGTTGTAGCGCACACCTATCTTGGGCACATGTACTGGCCTCGGCCGGTTTCTCTGTCCAAGACAGGAAAGGTGTGGGGAGGGTTGAGGAGGGACCTCCTGCGCTGGCAGGTGCAAGGGAGCACCAGCAGCCCGACCGTGGTCGGTAGCAGGGGAGATAGTTGCACACAGAAGTCATGTGCATATACTGCTATACAGTACCGTTCATGGACTGGTGCCTCAACTAAAGGTAGTGGTTTTAGACTGTATAGTCATCGCCAATATTGTGTCACAAGTCATTCTGGTACCTAATAGAAGTTACCTTTTTTTGTCTTTTATAACAATTCAGTACATTCATCACATTAATTGCCGTACTACATTATTATAGTATTATAGCATCTACTTGTCATCTCATTAATTCATATATCAATGCATCGCCTTGTTGTCAACATCCAGTACGGAGTATCTTATTGGCTAATACTAGAATTCCGTACGCGCCACCTTATTGGCTAATTTATTCCATATGCGCCACCTCATTGGCTGATACTAGTATCCGATACGCATCACCTTATTGGCTTTTGTACATGTTCTTGTAAAATGGCGTGTTCATGGGATAGTTCGAGAGAAAACGAGTAAATGAACTAAATCAGAGACGGTCTGAAACAAATAGTGCATTACCTAAAGGATCAGACAGTAACGGAGACGACATGCAAATCCTTATATAGAAACATATTTAAAAGTTGGACCCCGAACGACAGAGTCTTCGTCTACTTGGAGATCCAGGGGTTCACTCGAGGGTATAGAATTTTTATTCTCTCAGATCATCCTAGGGACCAAAAGCCTCTATTCCATCTAAGGCCAAAGACATCTACCCCAAGTTTAGTCGGCTAACGTTTCGCTAACGCTCGCCAACTATTGGATTGGTTCACGACGTGACCATTTGGTTTACCGTGGAGCGCATAAACCAGTCTAGCGGACGTTTTGTTTGCTCGGTCTGGCTGAACTCAGATTTGTTAAATCGAGTCTCTAGAGCTTCCATTCGCCGAGAACATCTGGGGGTCAGAAACCTCCGTTTAAAACTGAGAGACGCCGTTCGATTGGAAACCCAGAACATCTGTTCACCAAAACCCCAAGCAGACTGTCGGTTAAGACCTAACTCAAATACCTGGTTTCTAACTGCTCAATAATAAGAGAGGAAAATATCGCTGGAAAATATCGGTAGATTTCTAAGCATATTCATGTATACATATATATTTATATATTATATGTATGCTTGTTGCTGGTGCAACTTCATTTCAAGAAGTACATTAGAATGTGGTATAAAATAATATACCTTGTATAATAAATGATCTTTCAAATTTTTATTATTAAATGTTTTGAATAATTAATTGTATTTAAATGAATGTATTGGATTATATATTTGAAATCACCTAATTGTCCAAAGCAGTATTACATATTATTATTTAAATGGGTCATCTGTTTGCTATATTATATATTCACAAAATTATTGGGATCAAAATTGCCATTTTTAAATTATTTGTGCATAAATTAGTAAAAGTCTGCACCAATTAGGCTACATTAGGGTAATCGTATTCAAGACCAGTGATCCATATTGTGTCTGCCTTTTCTCAAATAAAATTAGTCTTAGTCCATCAACTAATAAAACAAAAGAACACATAATATCTCATTATTGGAAATCCTGGTTATGGGACAAAAATACCAGTAATAATGACAAATCATAGGCAAACTGAGTTTGAGTGAAAGTATATCGTATTATAATTTATTTGGGTGCTGTTAATAATTATTTATATATTTCTATGTTTATGCTAACTATTCTAGCTTCTTGATGAATGAATGAGCTTTCAGATAGTTAAAGGTCGGTAGTTTACGGAATAACCCGATATTCTGTTCGACCTTTTGTTCGGAACCTATCAGATTTGTTCAAAACCTCCAGACAGTATACCAGCACCGCCGAAAATCTGAAATACTCAGGTTGTCCTTGGATGACATATTCAAGTAAGTTTAGTATGCGCAATTATTATCACTGTAACGTCATAAACATGACGTACGAACGTTTAGTATTGTCTAGTTATTTATTTATATTTTTGGTTGGTTAACTATTGTGATTTAAACAATATTTAATTAATTAATAAAATTAACAGGCAAACAGGCCAAGAACCTACACAAGTGTATGTTTTGAAAGAAGTGTGGTTACTCCACTGCTCTAGTCCTTGTAGTTCTCTAGAATTGACAATATCGCCATGATGTACAACTCGAGTATGTTCTTAAGTTGTAGGACAAAGAAGAATTAAAATGTACCTAAAGATTAAATATTCGAGGATACCCTCACATAGGAACAGTTCAAAACTTGGAACTATCAACTGGCAAGCAGGCCAAGAATCTATACAAATGTATGTTTTGAAAAAATTTAAATATAAAAAAAAAAAAGTGGATAAATGAAGTGTAGTAAAAACATTGCTCTAAGTTGTAGACAAATAAGAATTAAATTTAACTTTAGATTAAATACTCGAGTATACCTAGGAAAAGCCCAAAACTAAGAACTATCTCGTCCTCTTTCTTAGCTTGGTTAAATATGACGATATAGGATCAGGGTCCGTGCTTATAAAACTTTTAGAGTCTTAGACTCAAATGTGTAATGACTTCAGACACATAAAATTCGTACGACGTTTCATGACGTTTTTAAAGTCTTCAGACTCTATTGAGAGTCTTGAGTCTTGACGATAATAGTTTTATAAGCATGACGTCTCCTTGGTGTTCTAGATCATTATTAACTTATGACAATGTGCCAAGCCATGAACTGAATCGACTTTGATTTATGCTCAATCTGTGATTGTGTCCATAAGTTATTTACGTATTAGCAGTATTAAATATTCCCAACGCTATCTCTTATGTTGTTAGCAATAATGTGTAGTTTGGTGTACGTTTTTCTTTCAAACAATGTAAGAATATTGTGAAATGTTTGCTTTTAACCTGTGTTGAGGAATCATAACAAAATCTGCACAAAACTTCTGTCTTTTGTGTTACTTATTACGTAATAGTAGTTTGATGTTTTGTCATTGGCCAATTAGAATATGTATTGTTCCAAACGTCTGAAAATAAAACCGTACTAAATCTTAAGCTTTTATAATATATATCATTTTTACTTATTTGTGTGATTTTATGTCAGCAGGTATATTGTATTAAGTGGCTATCCATAGTTCAGAAGTCAAAACGTAGACTTCAAAAAGTCAAATGGGACCATAAGGTATTCGATGAATTCAGAGAAATGGCAGCTTAGTAAAGGTCGTCTGAAAATATTAAATTATTTTTATACTTACAGTATCATAACATGGAAATCAGTCATTATTGCTGACGTGACGTTAGATATTCGTGCTGAACAGAGAAACAAAATTAAGCGCATCATTCGGCAGTGTTTGCAGATGTTCGATAAATTCCGGCAGTGTTCGTACATTATCGGGTGGTTCAACTGTAGGTATTTTTGTTAAAGCTACGTAGGATTCATACAAATGTATACCAAAAATATCGATAGCAAGTGGGACATGGTTGAATAAAGTATTGGGGAGGGGGTGGTGGCTAAATTAAATTAATTCTAGTGTTATTACTTTTAGACAGTATTCTTTTGTAAGAAATGCAGAATCGGTGATGCGAGTGTCAATTCATTTAAATAGAGTGTAGTAAAAAGTATAGATCTACTGTATGCTTTATCGTATTATTATTATTATTTATTTATTTCAGGTTACTAGTATTTAAAACACGTATGAACATAGGACCATCGATGTTGTGACATGCTTGTATAGTTGTTTTTTTGTGTTCACGATGGAATCAACACTCTAAATATATATATATATATATATATATATATATATATATATATATATATATATATATATATATATATATATATATATATATATATATATATATATACATACATACATATATATATATATATATCTAGTATATATATAAATCCCGAATTTGAAGATAAACTGAATTGTTGTGTTGTAGTTTATTTCCCAATCGTTTACTCTTTGTTATTGTTTATCTTATCTCTCAACGACTGGGTGATACCGTCTCGTGCTTCTATTGGTTGTACAAAATGTTCTGGAAATAAAAGGAAAGTTATTTCTTATAAATGATCGTTGTGCTTCATTTTTGCTTTTCATACTTTTTTAATGCTCCTGGGCCCCGTTTCACGAAACGATCTTAGCACTAAGATCACCATAGTGCATAAGGTAGCTATTCACTTAAGGTAGCACTATACCAATTAATTTCCGGCTGGGTCGAAGTTCGAGGTGCACCGAACTTTAGATAGAGAAGTTAACACCACAAGTCCTGTGATTGGTTATAAATGTGAGTGTGTTGGTTGTAAAAAAAATTAGTTTCATCTGGGCTAAAAATTTATACAATTTTAATTCATCTAGTACCACTGTGTTAAGTAGCCTTGTGCTTGGAACATGTATGGGGTACATGTAAAAAAAAGTACTAAAATGTTGTGCGAAACTAGGGGTGTTGTAAAAACATCTGGTTATACCGAAAATGAGCCATGAAAGGTACCATTTTCTGCAGTTAATACTTTGAGGTAGGGGTTGTAGTACTGCTATTTATGGGTCATAGTTTGGTTGATATATTGCATATAGTGTTTTTAAACACAAACGTTAACATGGTCGCCTATGGGATTTGAATTGGTATAGTCCAACCTTAAGGTGCGCTTAGGGCTAAGATCGCTTTGTGGAACGGGGCCCTGGGCGGGATTTAGCTCAGTCGGTTGTGTGCTCGCTTGATATGCTTGCGTCGCAGGATCGAATCACCTCGGTGGATCCATTCGACTGATTTGGAGGGTTTTTTTCTGGTCAAAGGCCGTGGTTTGTGCTTTCCTGTCTGTGGGAAAGTGCATATGAAAGATCCCTTGCTGCATTAGGAAAAATGTAGCGTGTTTCCTCTGATGACTACGTTTCAGAATTACCAAATGTTTGACATCCAATAGCCGATGATTAATTAATCAATGTGTTGTAGTAGTGTCGTAAAAAACAAAACAAGCTAACTTTTTAATGTTACAGTCACTGAATGGAGAATGGGGCATTTAAAGTTAAAGTGTTTTATTCTCATCTGTGTGTCTGTTTGTCACAGTGTCTTTCTGATGGAACAACAGCTGGTCCATATAAGTGTTCAGTATAAACATTCCACGTTGTATGGTTCTAAAGAAAGAAATGTTTTATTTAACGACGTACTCAACACATTTTTTATTTTTATTTTTTATTTACGGTTAAGGACCACACATACATTGAGAGGAAACCCGCTGTCACCACTACATGGGCTACTCTTTCCGATTAGCAGCAAGGGATCTTTTATTTGCGCTTCCCACAGGCAGGATAGCACAGACCATGGCCTTTGTTGAACCAGTTATGGATCACTGGTCGGTGCAAGTGGTTTACACCTACCCACTGAGCCTTGCGGAGCACTCACTCAGGGTTTGGAGTCGGTATCTGGATTAAAAATCCCATGCCTCGACTGGGATCCGAACTCAGTACCTACCAGCCTGTAGACCGATGGCCTAACCATGACGCCACCGAGGCCGGTGTCTGTCTGCTAATGGGGTTTTGTTTGTTTGTTATGTTGTTGTTGGGTTTTGGGGTTGTTGTTTTTTTTGTGTGTGGTTTTTTTGTTGTTGTTGTTTGGGGGGGGGGGGTTTGGGGGGAGGGAAGGGGGTCCCCCAAGGTGAAGGACTGCAACAAAGAAACAATTATTAAAAAAAAAAAGGGTTCATTTGAATCCTCTACTTCCAGCCCATCTTGATAGGGTCCTAAACAGTGAGAAAACATTCCATTTACTTTGTAGCATACAGTACTATAACAGGGATTAGGGGCGGGATCGAACCCTCTTGGTGGAACCATTATCTAATTAATTCTGTCTTTGTTCTTGTTCTTCTTCACAACGAGTGCCCCATGACGGTATATTAAATGGTAAAGTGCATATAAAAGCCCCCTCGCAGTAATGGGGAAATGAGCGGGTTACAGCGTGACTATGTCCAAATTCAAAATATATTTAACATCTAGTACCGATATATACCAACTGAATTACTGTATTATGGAACGTCCCCGACTTGCGAACATGACTAAACTGCAGTTGTTTGTTACCAAGAGTCATTCGGAACCAATCGTAGATAATTATGTTCGTTCTTCTTACACCTGCTCGAATTAGACGCATTCTAAAGCTTCCAGGAAAAAGAGCTTACAGCGTGAATTATTCAATGAACTGGGTACCGTAGTACTGATGCCTGGTATTATCAGTGCACCGATCTATTATGTTTTAAAGGGTAACTAATACGTATTGTAATATACCCCACCTGCATACGTGATGTCCGTAACAGTCCGTGTTCAGTCCGAAACACTGTTGTCTCTTTAAGTCCACAACTGTGATTTTTTTTTTTTTATAAAGCTTGTTTTGTTTAAGGATACAACTAGAGCAAATTGATTTATTAATCATCGGCGTGTGGATAAAAAACATTTGGTATTTTTGATTCGTTGTTTTCAAAGGAAACCCGCTACATTTTTTCATTTAGCAGCAAAAGATCGTTTAAATGCATTTTACACACACACAGGACAGCAAAATACCACTACCTTTGATATGCTAGTTGTGGGGCACTGGTTGGAACGGAATGTAAAAAGGGGACTGTCATTACTAAATATACTTTAGTACGCAGAGGTGACCCATATGCTTTGAGGTTTAACTAACGTGAAACTATCATCAGAATAAAATTACATGAGGGCGATGTCGTGACTTTGATGATACACTGATGTAATGGATTTAAATTTCAAAGTTAACGTTCGTTTAACGACACCACTAGAGCACAATGATTTATTGATAATTGGCTATTGGATGTCAAACATTTTAGTAATTCTGGCCTATAGTCTTAGAGACAAACCCTGTTATATTTTTCCATTGGTAGCAAGTGATCTTTCAGATGCACAATCCTACAGACAGGATAGCACATACCATGGCCTTTGATATATGGTTACCCCTCTGCCTTCACTACCCACACACAGAGAGTTAAACCAGCAACAGATACGTAGAAATATAATTTATTACCAATATTATATTGAAAATCAACAAATGTACCTTTCCAGTAGTCGGGTGGGTGGGAGGGATTTCTATGTCTGGAAAACTGGCCATTAGTCTGATTTCTGTGTCTGGAAAACTGGCCATTAGTCTGTTTGTCTGTCAGTTCGTCTGGCTGTCTGTCACCGACAATTAGCGTGTTTGTGTACACGTATTTATTTTCTAGAATACATGTTTATTCATTTATTTGGAATTAACCACGTGACAAAAAATGTTTGGTGTGTTTAATTTGCTTCGGCGGTCAAAGTCCTTTTAAGTAAGCTCGTTTACAGGTATGCGAGCACAACATTTCAACCATGACCTTACATTAATAATTATATCTACACGTCAAACGCTGAGTGAAATGTTAGGAAAACATTCAAAATGTTCCTTTAAAAGCTGTTATATAATTCAAAGCAGACTTCAGTCCTTTGGCTTTGTTGGAAATTTTCCATTATTTTATTGTTTAGCATAGCTTTTCTTTTGAACAGTTCTACTAGACCATCAGGCTTGTCTATAAAAGGCCATACGAAGGATCTACAAAAAATGGTCTTGATGAGCAGGTGGCCTAAACAGAATTCAGGAACTCTATTAACGTGTCTCAAGGTTCAAGCACGTCCACCCCAGGCACAGCCCCTGACATCGCCAGTGTTTGGAACGAAATAGAAAGAAAGAAATATTTTATTTAACGACGCACTCAATACATTTTATTTTCGGTTATATGGCGTCAGACATTTGGTTAAGGACCACACAGATATTGACAGAGGAAACCCACTGTCGCCACTTCATGGGCTACACTTTTCGATTAGCAGCAAGGGATCTTTTATATGCACTATCCCACAGACAGGGTACTATATACCACGGCATTTGATATACCAGCCGTGGTGCACTGGCTGGAACGAGAAATAGCCCAAAGGGCCCACCGACGGGAATCGATCCCACGCCGACCGCGCATCGAGCAAGCGCTGTTCCACTGAGCAACGTCCCGCCCCTGGAACGAAATAGAAGGCATAAACTTAGTGGTTATATATACATATAGAAATACATTTCATACACATACACATACACATACACATACACATACACATACACATACACAAAAGACATAAATATACACACTCTCTTTCAGTTATTTTCGTGTGTATATCCAAGTAAAGTTTAAGCACGCTGTCCTGGGCAGAGACCTCAGGGCAGAGGGTTAGTGGTTAGTTGTTCGTAGTTAGTGTGAGAAAGAGAGAAGTCAGTGTAGTGGCCTTACACCTACCAACCAAATGAGTCGTTAATCTCGCTCTGTGTTGGAGCCGGTACTGAGATGCGAACCCAGTACCTACCAGCCTTATGTCCGATGGCTTAACCACGACACCAACGAGGCATATATGTACATATATGGTACGAGGTCTAATATTCGTGGGCATTGTGGTTTCTTTTACCTTTGTTTGACACTCAATAGCCGATGTGTATTTTGTACTGGGGTGTTGTTAAACATTCATTCATTCATTCATTCATTCATTCATTCATTGTATTTTGACCGGCCTCGGTGGCGTCGTGGCAGGCCATCGGTCTACAGGCTGGTAGGTACTGGGTTCGGATCCCAGTCGAGGCATGGGATTTTTAATTCAGAGACTGACTCCAAACCCTGAGTGAGTGCTCCGCAAGGCTCAATGGGTAGCACTGACCAGTGATCCATAACTGGTTCAACAAAGGCCATGGTTTGTGCTATCCTGCCTGTGGAAGCGCAAATAAAAGATCCCTTGCTGCTAATCGGAAGAGTAGCCCATGTAGTGGCGACAGCGGGTTTCCTCTCAAAATCTGTGTGGTCATTAACCATTGTCTGACGCCATATAAACGTAAAATAAAATGTGTTGAGTGCGTCGTTAAATAAAACATTTCTTTCTTTCTTTCATTGTATTTTCTTTGGTGCCATAAAAATAAAGAAGAATCGCAAAATAACACGTTTTGAAAATCGCCAGCTGTGAAAATAAAATCGAAAGGCATTTCCTCCTTGTTGAATTTTAAAAAATTAAAAATGCAATTCGCGCATATAAATTATGATCAAAACAATAAATAGAGTCGAACATATTTACCCGGTTTCACTAATCCCAACTTTTCAGCTTCTAAAAGGCCGACATTTAAAAGTACACATCCGAACAACAGTGAATTGAAGTCGTCTGCTATTTGTACAATATGTGTCAGGATGAAAAGCCAAATCTAGCATTAACAAAATTAGCTTCAAGGTATTAAAATCTTTTCTTTTTTGCACCTATAGTTAACATTATTTTAGCCGTGTATCTAAAGAATTATATAGTCATGTGCTGTGTTCACAATTATTAGTCACACTACAATATAATTAACTTTGGTTGAAAGTGAAGTCAGTATACACTGACGGTTCACCATATTCTGGTGGAGTGTAATCATCTTGGATTTTAAGGGAAGATATATTTGGTAGACAAAATGTGATAGAATCATTTCGATTCCACCCTGAACTTATCTTAAAGTTTTTACAAGATACTGATTTTTATTTGAAATTTTAACATACTTACCTCTGATACATATACTTTAGCACAGCTCTTTACACTGTGCTTTTAAATTTGATTTTTATTATTATTATTATTATTATTATTATTATTATTATTATTATTATTATATTGATGTTTATCATCATTAACTTTTATATTTACCATTGTGTGACACCCAATAGGCTATATATTTTTGTGCTGGAGTGTCGTTGAAATTGCCTAGATCTGTATACTCTGTGTTTTCCAAATTATGTCCAAAATATTGTTTTAATTGCCATCAGTGTAGGAAATCTATGAAGGAATAATATCTGTTTGCCATTTTTATGTCTTGGTACACAATCGAAACACCAAAAGCACCGATTTTATTTTTTAATGACCTTGACCTGTTAGTTCCGGTTCCACAAAACTACAACTCTCAACTTCCGTGAGTACCATTTGTGGGTGACCTAGTTGTGAAACGGTTATTGATTCATCATAATTTTAAATTTTGTTAACAGATTGTGAAAATCAACGAAAAATGAACACACTTTAAGGTTTCTTTATTATTTTAACTTTTTCTCAGGGTGAAATGTCACAATCGTGGCCCAGTGGTAAAGCGTTCGAATGATGCGCGGTCGGTCTAGGGTCGATCTACGTCGGTGGTCCCATGTCTCGTTTCAGCTAGTGCACTACGACTGGTATATCAAAGGCCGTGGTATGTACTATCCTGTCTGTGGGAGGGTGCATATAAAAGTTTCCTTACTACTAATGGAAAAATGTAGAAAGTTTCCTCTTTAAGACTGTATGTCAAAATTACCAAATGTTTGACATCTAATAGCCGATGATTAATAAATCAATGTGCATAACGTTTTGAGAGGAGTATATCTAAAAACACAGTTAAAGTTTGTTTAGTTTAACGACACCACTAGAGCACATTGACTAATTAACCATCGGCTATTGGAAATTCTGACTCGTAGTCATTAGAGGAAACCCGCTACATTTTCCCTAATTTCCGCCTTTCATATACCAGTCGTGGTGCACTGGCTGGTACGAGAAATAGCCCAATTGGGTCTGAACACAGATTCGTGAAAACTAATTGTCTTTGTAATTTGACTGTCTTTTTTTCTTTTCTTTTTTTTTTTATATTTTTTTTTTAAAAATAAAAAATAAACACACTGGTTTTCTTTCACATGACACATATAATAATTCAGCTGAACCAAACCCAATTTACCGTCTGCCAAGTCGCGGGGACCAATTCGGTACAGCAGTCGAGGAAGGGGGCACGTTGGCAGACGCTCGAACTCTCCTGCCACAAATATCGTGTGACAGGTTATATAGCAAGTGCAGTCTAACCTGACGTAAACACGGGGAGTATGGTAAGGTAATACCGCCCAGGTCTCCCCTAATTGGGCTGCTGCGCAATCATAATAATGCAAACATCCGTCCTACTATTTTACATGGACCAGACTGAATAATATGCCTTACGGTGATTGTGGACGTTTTTGAAACGCGTAGCCTAAAATTGGTTTCAGCTTGAACCGTTTACGTATTTTCTCTCAGTATTAGGTTACGGTTATATTACAGTTTGTATTGTTTAACGACACCGCTAGAGCACATTGATTTATTAATCATCGGTTGTACCAGTCGTGTGGTGCACTGGCTGGAACGAGAAATAGCCCAACTGTCCCACCGACGGGGATCGATCCTATACCGAACGCGTATAAGGCGAGCACATTACCACTGGGCTATCCCTGTCATGGACAGAACTCTAATGCGAAGTCAGAGGTTATGCCCACGACAGGCGTGCTTGAACAGTTCTCTGATGGAAGCATGCCAAAAATTACCCACCCACACCCACACTGGACTACGTCCCGACCAAAGGTGTTACCTAACTCAGGGCTTCTAGATTGTGGTAGTCCCACTCTCATGGTTAGTGATATTCAATGTCGGGCTAGTAAATAACTAATATTGCCATGTCCGATGGCTAGTGAATTGTTTTTGGGTCAAATGCTGCATTTAAGTATTTTGTAAATGTGAATGTGCTGCCCCCACTCCCGCCCCCAATATTGGTGTTTTTAATCTCTTTAGGTAACATATCCATTTATTACTATTAGTAAAATTGTATTAAGTAAAGTAGGTGTCACGGGGATTCTATAATACCCGTAACTGAATAAAACACGATTGTCCAAATATCTCTCCTAACTGTATATCTATTAGATCTCTCTGTAACGGGCAGTTCAAAACCGCTTTGGCTCGTCTAGGTATGATCAGAGATACGATCTTATATAAAGTATATATTATTATAGCACGTTTAGTTCACTAGAAAACACAACAAAAACACAATACACTTTGGAATCTGTATTAACCTACGCTGACAAATGTACTGCCGCAGTAGTTAATTAATAACAACAATAATAACAACCCAGAACTGATCACTTAATTAGTTAATCTCTAGGTGTCTAGTTTACACACTATGCTAATCACTTCACCGTGACACAACACCCACGCGTGTGATAATTGAGAAACGCTTCCAGGGGAACTTAATTAATAAAGGAATTACAGCTCTATTCCTAACTGGTTAATTTTTAATTAACCCTAACTACTCATTCAGTAACCTTGTAACACAGAATTAATATTGGTACCTATCACAATAAAGACAATAACCTACAGTTTACCTAGGTCTTCTAGGATGACTGGCTAAGCTTTATATTACCAAATACTCGTATAATGTTAGAACAAAAAGTCTACGATTTACTTCGTCAGATGACCGAAGACACTGTCTAAAGAATATTGGTATAATACAGTATTAAAATATTTAAAGTCACATCAATCACATCAAGGTTATACAACAGAGCAGAAATAATATATTTACCAAAGTCCGGACGGACAACGTTCCCCCGGGATACCTTCCTATGGTTCTTCTAGATATCTCTAAACCCTAGCTATTTATTCAAAACTCTCAGAGACAGCGAATATCGCCTGGGGATACAACGCGGTACCTCACCTATCATCTGATATTCCACCTCTCCCAGAGTCAGTATATTTTTCTCTGATCGTCAGACTGGCTGTCGCCATCGTCGCCAAATCACGGTTGTAAAAACCGCACTCGCGGAGGTATTACGTAACTACTCGCCACATGGCCTCCGCACCTGGCTGGGTGTGTATTAGAAGTACAGCTCGAGGACCGTCGCGCAGAAGTATTACGTAACAAGTTGCCCACCTGGGCTAAGTGCAATGAAACTGCACACGGCCCTCTAACACAATTAATATCGCCACAGGCGAAAACAAAATTAAGAGCATGTTCCGTCACAGTAGGGCTAGTGAATTTTTGATCATGGCAAGTACATTTTTAAAATCACTGATCCCATGGCTAGTGGATTTTGTAAAAAGTCTAGAATCCCTGCTAACTCCTCTCAGTTTGAGGCGTCACGTGCATGCTCTCATATTTCTTCCAATGTTTGAGACGGCACGTATTAAAGCTGTATCCTAAAGCTGTATCCTAACCAACTGCGAGCGACGCGAACGATGTGAGCGATTATTTTAGAAATCATTGGTTTCAATTGCCGGGAAATAACTAGACGCGTGCGACGCGACATATTTATCCGTCGCGCCGTACGCGTACGGTTAGGATACGGCGATTAAAAGAAATGATTTGTAAAATAATCGCTCGCATCGCACGCGTCGCTCCCGGCCGGTTAGGATACAGATTTGGAATACAGCATTAATTTTCAAGCGATAATTGACGTATCGCTTCTCTATTGGAAGCATCGTGTGCCTTCTCTCAATGTGATACCTTCTCATTTCGAGGTATCACCAAGGCACACGTCGACTGAGAAAAGTCCCCAAAACCACTGCACCGCAGGCAACATAATTATTATACACTAGACAAGTATATTTTAAAGTCAAGCGACTATTATACAACTTACCTGATAACATTTATTAATATTAACAAATATTTAAGGTTGCAAACGAATCACTACGCATTTTTGCATGGATTACAATTAATTTTGCAGGTAGAATGATAGAAATATATGGTAAAAAAAAGTCTCAGGTTAGCACAATTTACCCGAATATATCTATCGTTTTTGTCCAAATTTTTACGATTTGATCTAGTACTGGGGGGACAGTTTCCCCGACCCCCCTGTCTCGTTTGCTTATGTGAGTTCTGAAATGTGACATCTGTATACAAAAAACAGAGAGTAAAGTGTGTTTTATTTAACGACGCCACTAGAGCACATTGATTTTTAATCTTATCACCGGCTATTGGACGCCAAACATATGGTCATTCTGATACTGTGGGGTTTTTTTTTAGAGGAAACCCGCTGTCGCCACATAGGCTACTCTTTTACGACAGAGTCAGGAAGGGATCTTTTATTTACGCTTCCCACAGGCAGGATAGCACAAACCATGACCTTTGTTGAACCAGTTATGGATCACTGGTCGGTGCAAGTGGTTTTACACCTACCCACTGAGCCTTGTGGAGCACTCACTCAGGGTTTGAAGTCTGTATCTAGATTAAAAATCCCATGCCTGGACTGGGATCTGAACTCAGTACCTACCAGCCTGTAGACCGATGGCCAAACCACGACGCCACCGAGGCCGGTCATCTGTATACATATGACATTGTCAATACTAGATTAAAATATTAAGATACTTAGCCAATACCAATGACTTCCAAACACAGAAGCCATGTATCCGAGAGTAAGAAGCTTATCAACTGCATCATATTATAAATTTTATGAAATGGGAAAGGGCGGTAAATTAATAAAATTAATCATTGCAAAACAGGGGCCAGAAGCAGATTAATATGTCTGATTAACAGAAGCTGCTAGCGACTCCCACGCTTAGTGGCGGATTCCAACAATACCCGGGGATAATTAATCGCCGCGTTCACCACTGTGCAGCGACCACAATATTACAACTGGCGATGTAATGTCAGTATACAGGTTAAGAAACTCTGATTTTCAGGGCCTAGTTGTTCGAAGCATGGTTAAATTAACCCTAGGTTAGTCTAATATTTTTCATATCATTATTATTGCACAAATACAAACTACACTTTTGATTTGATTATGTATGGATACATTTGATTGTTCTAAATAAAGTTTCAAATTTTACAAATTCAATTATTATTTGTATTGATTCAGTCCTTGGTTTTGAAAATTTCTGGTAACCAATGGTTAAGTTAACGAATGTTTGAACAACTGGGCTCTGATTAGTATTTAATTTATTAGCATTCTCACATTTCATTACAGTCAGATTAATATTTAATTTATTAGCATTCTCACATTTCATTACAGTCAGATTAATATTTAATATATTAGCATTCTCACATTTCATTACAGTCAGATTAATATTTAATATATTAGCATTCTCACATTTCATTACAGTCAGATTAATATTTAATTTATTAGCATTATCACATTTCATTACAGTCAGATTAATATTTAATTTATTAGCATTATCACATTTCATTTTCCTAGAACAAGAGGCGCATGGTCACCTGAGTGTTTGACTCTTCCTAGTGTACGACACCCATTTTCCTGGGCGATCAGAATGACCAAATTTCACGTTTACTTTTTTGATGGGTCAAGGATGTTTCTCACAAAACTTAATTGGAAATGGTCGAGTAGAACTGAAGGAATTACACTTCAAATGCATTCCTCTATAAAACTCAGTAAACGCCATCCCTCCCAAGGCAACAAACTAGGGAACACAATATTAATGCAATTCACAACTTTAATAAACCATCTAACGACCTTTACATTTATAAAGACTATTTGGTTGTATAGCATTTCTGGGAAAAACATAATTAATTTAAGACATGAGTGCAAGAAGTACTTGGGTCACAATGGCCAAATTCATAAATGTATTTCTCCATTATGTGCCAACATTTTGTATTTATGGAAGAAGAAAACAATTCTTTTTAATGGGCTTACTTTTCCCCCCTTTTGGACTCCGACCATCATGCATCTGGAGGAGGATCGGAATCACCAAATTCACAAGTTTGTTTCTCCATGGGCCAAGGAAGCTTCCCATCAAATTTAGTTGAAAATTGTCTAGTAGATCTAAAGAAATTACAGTTTAAATTCCTTTTCTCTATAGTAAACTTCACCTCCCTCCCCAAAAACAAACGAGGGATCCAACATTAATGATATTCACAAATTCGATAAACCATTTATAGACCGTTACATACATGAAGACTATTCGTTGTAGCATTTCTGGAAGTAGGGAAGAATAATTGTGTTTTATTTGACTTAATTTCCCCCCTTTGGCCCCTGGGAATCAGAATTACCAAATTCATAAAATTGTTTCTCCATATGCCAAAGGTAGCTTCCCAGAAAATGTCGTTGGAATTAGTAAAGTAAGGAGAAACGGGGGATTCAACCCCATTTAATGACATTAACAAATGAGACGAACGATCTATTGACCTTTGTATATATTATATGTTATGAAAACCAATTAGTTAACTTGTAACATTTTTAAAACTAGTTAAACAAAAAGTGTGTGTGTCTCAATTAACCAGGCGAGCTTCCTTCCCTAAATTTGTTTAGAATTGGTCAAGTAATTTTGGAGAAGAAGTCGAAAATGTGAAATGTTTACGCATGACGGACGACGGAAGACGAGCGATGGACGACGGATGACACACATTGCATGACGGACGAAAACGGATTGCCTTCGGTTCGGGTGACCTAAACATATTGATGAATGAATGAATGAATGAATGTTTAACGACACCCCAGCACGAAAAATACATCGGCTATTGGGTGTCAAACTATGGTAATGCAAATAAATAAAGTGATGATAAACATCAATATAAAAATTCAAGATTTAAACAAAAACAGTGTAAAGAACTGTGCAAAAACACAAATATCACAGATAGATACTGAATTTTACTCAAAACTTCAATTTTGTGCTGTATTGGCCATTCTCAAAGTAAACATATTGATGAAAGCAGATGCAGCTAATAATAATAATAAAGAAAATTTAAATTTGAAAAATACAACTGATAATAAAATATAACTACTAACGTCAGAGAAAGCAAAACAGCGTCTAGTGCCCACTACAAGTAACACCATGTTCACAAGTCAAGGTATCATTCCGTATATAGCACACTGTACGAAATGGTACCTTGGCTTGCAAAGATGCTGGCTCGTTGATTCAAAATAAGAGACATGTCCTTTAGAGTCGCTGAGCCATGATGCTTCTACTGAATCGTGGATAAAGACTGGACTTATAAGTTATCCTGCCATTCCACCCATGATTCAGTGGCTGGCAACATCAGAAGCTGGACACTTGGTGGGAGTGCGTGGATCTCCAGTGGATGTACATGTATGCCTGGTGGACATCGATTAACCTGATCTGGTCGTCTGGGAGTATTCCTGAAACTACGTCAAGAGTAGTTTGAATGTTAATATTAACAGTCCAAATCCTAAGGTGCTTGACAGTTATTATGCTAATGTTAGACTACCAACTGTCACAACGACAACTCGCCAATCTCATGACTTCTACGACTGTCCAGTTGCTAGTCTGTGCGCTCTTAATACTCGATTCTCGTCGTGTACGATCGATTAAGTTGGGAGTGTGGGAGGGGAGGGGGGGGGGGCAATTACAACGAAATCGTCGAGTTGGCCAACCTCGTCGTGACAGTTGATAGTCTGAGACTAGCATTAACTTATAATTCGACTTTAGACTTTAACATTTTAGATGTTTTTAACATTTGATGTTGTTTTAGACATCCCTATCATGAGTCGTCTTCAATGCTACTCCTACCCGTATAATATATGGCTATTTCTCTTTCCAGCCAGCGCACAACGACTGGTATATCAAAGGCTGTGGTATGTGATATCCTGTCTGTGGGATGGTGCATATAAAAGATCCCTTGCTACTAATGGAAAAATGTAGCGGGTTTCCTCTCTAAGATTATATGTCAGAATAACCAAATGTTTGACATCCAGTAGGCGATGATTAGTAAATCAATGTGCTCTAGTAGTGTTGTTAAACAAAACAAACTTCTGTATACTATAGAGCCATAATTCTACAGATGCGCGGTATAACCGGAATACCGTAATATAAATGTTGAACAATACGTATCGCGATATGTTTTTTAGCGTACGGATATATTGCACAAATATATTTTGCATGTGTGTTAGTCACACATATTATATTTTCTAACGAAAACTACCAGGTTAAGAAAAGAAACAATAGCTTCACTTGTTCGGAATGAATCGTGATTGACTAGTGTATCATTTTATGAAGTTATTATACAAAATGTACATGAACTTAGAGTACTTATAAATTCTAATAATTGAGAATTGTTTTTTGCAACATAGTATGGTACGGATCGCAGTTCAGAGGCATAATTCACTAAGGTCTCTTAGCTCTGTTAGACAACAAAGCATCCTCTTTGCAAGTCTTTTAGCATTGCACTGCGAGATCGCAAAGTTGCGAGAGTTTAGTGAATTAGGCCCCAGGTTCCCGTATCGCAATATATCGCAACATGAAAATTTTGGCATTGCCCATCATTACATAATTCAAACGATCATATTTATATTTAAGCAGAAAGTATCCATTCAAATAGAGTACTGGTATATACTGTTTAAAAAACAGAAGTTACTTTTAGTTGTTTAAATATGCGCTGAGCCTAACCAATTAATGTTTATTTGTTTTGACCACGTACTCTTGGATTTATTTTCCGTTCTAGCTCACACCCGTGAAGTTCATCCCGAGGTGTGGGATTCTGTGTAATCACTTGATCTATCTAACTTTCATGGGAATGGTTTGTGGCGACTCGCGCACCTGTAACAACACGCGATGCTAGCCCTGCCGTTCTTCTGCCGTAACTCCGTCCCGGGGAGATCCGCTCGCTTTCCCGTTACCGGCGTTTAGCTGTGTTTTCAACGGGAAACAACGGCGAGGAAAGGTTTTACCGCTCTGCTTGTAAATATTTACCAGGCGAGAAATCGCCAGCTTTCACCACAAGGGTAATTTCACGGCGCAAGTCGATCTCTGTGTATAGTGGTGTTATTATTAAATATTGTTTACCGTCTTCATTGTTTCAGTTACTACCCAATTGTATTTGGAAGCGGGGTTTTTTTGTGTGTATTTTTTGTCTGTCAGTATCTAATTAATGAAAGGGGCGGGATTTAGCTCTATCGGTTGAGTGCTCGCTTGAAGTGCGTGTGTCGCAGGATCGAACCACCTTGGTGGATCCATTCAACTGATCGGGGTTTTTTCTCGTTCCAACCAGTGCTCCACAACTGGACAAAGGCCGTGGTATGTACTTTCTTGTCTATGGGAAAGTGCATATAAAAGATCCCTTGCTGCATTAAGAAAAATTAGCGGGTTTCCTCTCTGAGACTACATGTATGTCAAAATTACCAAATGTTTGACACCCAACAGCCGAAGATAAATAAATCATTGTGCCCTAGTGGTGTCGTTAAACAAAACAAAACTGATTAATTAAAAGGTATTAGTCATAGTGTAACACAAAAATCAACCTCCACTGAGGGGATTTGAACCACGGACTATCAGTACGAGAGTCCAGCGCTCTACCAACTGAGCTAATAGGGAAATTCCCACTAGCTACTGCCAGTAGGAGCACCTAATACCTACACTACTACAATAGGACTTTGGTGCCAAATGTATGGGCTCTGTTGCTCATCTGCCATTACTTTGGCTAAAAACAAAATAATAGCACAAAAAGCCTAAATAGGTCTGGAGCAATGTATTGCATTGTAAATAAGGTATATGGGATATTTATATTTTTATTATGTAGAGATGCGGACAATAGGTTTTCAGTAGGACTTGTATTACAGAAATAACTCCGTTATCTACATTCATTATAAAAATAGCTTCGCATCCTACATCATTTGTTACAGAAATAAGTAATAATTTCTTATTATACAATTTATTACAAAAATAACTGTATTCTATATTTATTACATATATAGTTTCGTATTCTGCATTTGTTACTGAAATAGTTTTGCATTTTACATTGATAACAGAAATAACTGTATTTACATTTATTTCCGAAATAACTTCGTATTTACATTTATTTCCGAAATAACTTCGTATTATACATTTATTACAGAAATAACTTCGTATTATACATTTATTTCCGAAATAACTTCGTATTTACATTTATTTCCGAAATAACTTCGTATTATACATTTATTACAGAAATAACTTTGTAGTCTACATTTATGATAAAAATAACTTCGTATTCCACATATATGATATAACTCCGTATTTTACATTTATTAAATTAACTTCGTAATTGTGACGGAACATGCTCTTAATTTTGTTTTCGCCTGTGGCGATATTAATTGTTTTAGAGGGCCGTGTGCAGTTCCAATATGCACTTAAGCCCAGGTGGGCACTTTGTTACGTAATACCTCTGCGCGACGGTCGTCGAGCTCTTTCTAATACACACACCCAGCCCAGGTGTGGAGGCCATGTGGCCAGTAGTTACGTAGTGCTGTTTATGACCAGGGGATTGCTCACGGAATGGCGACAGCCAGTCTGGTCTTCTAAGAGAAAAATGCGTCTCTGGGAGTTAGGGAAATATCTCATGATACGTGAGGTACCGCGTTGTGCCCCCAGGCGATATTCGGTTTTATGATAAATAGCTAGGGTTTTAGAGACATCGGGGAGAAACATAGGAAGGCTGCAGGGGAAACGGACGTCGTCCAATGAACGAAATATATAAGTTCAGTCCGGGCATGGTAAATATATTTTTCTGCTCTGTGTATAACCTTGATGTGATTGATGTGACTTTAAATATTTTAATACTGTAATATACCAATATTATTTAGGCGGTGCTGCCGGTCATCTGACGCAGTAAACTGTAGGCTCACTGTCTAAATAAGTATTAAAGCTTAGCCAGTCATCCTAGAGGACCTAGGTAAACTGTAGGTTATTGTCTTTATTGTGATAGGTACCAGTATTAATTCTGTGTTACAAGGTTACTGAATGAGTAGGTAAGGGTTAATTAAAAATTAACCAGTTAGGAATAGAGTTGTAATTCCTTTATTAATTAAGTTCCCCTGGAAGCGTTTCTCAATTATCACACGTGTGGGTGTTGTGTCACGGTGAAGTGGTGAGAATATTGTGTAAACTAGGCACCTAGTGATTAACTAATTAAGTGATCAGTTCTGGGTTGTTATTATATTGTTGTTGTTAATTAACTACTGCGGCAGTACATTTGTCAGCGTAGGTTAATACAGATTCCAAAGTGTATTGTGTTTTTGTTGTGTTTTCTAGTGAACTAAACGTGCTATATTATACATACTTTATATAAGATCGTATCTCTGATCATACCTAGACGAGCCACGCGGG
Organism: Gigantopelta aegis; assembly: GCF_016097555.1. Classification (NCBI taxonomy): domain Eukaryota; kingdom Metazoa; phylum Mollusca; class Gastropoda; order Neomphalida; family Peltospiridae; genus Gigantopelta; species Gigantopelta aegis. The sequence goes on from NC_054702.1 coordinate 65,326,488, forward strand.
TATAACTGCCCGTTACAGAGAGATCTAATAGATATACAGTTAGGAGAGATATTTGGATAATCGTGTGTTTCATTCAGTTACGGGTATTATAGGATCCCCGTGACAGTAATCCATATTTATTACAGAAATAAATTCGTATTTTACTTTTATAATAAAAATAACTTCAGAACTACATTTAGAAAAGGAATAACTTTTGTCGTCATAAAGACATTGGCCATTTACACATTTAATTGTAATTTAATATCCACAACAAAATTATAATTAGAACATAGCCCTTTCCGTTGTTTGTATAAGGTGATATACGTTACAAAATGATTTATTTATAATCCCTTAATTATTGATAACAGAAGAGACAACTAACAATTAGTAAAATGGCACCAAGTAAGTATTTGATTTTGGCCGTAAACGCTACAGTTTTATTTTAGTTGTCCATTTTGATGTTTTGAAGTAGAACCCTACCTGGTTTAGGGATTATTTCAGATACAACAAATGCGTTTAAAAAAAAAAGTAGAGGTAAGGACCAGGGCCCCGTTCCACAAAGCGATCTTAGCCCTAAGATCACCTTAAGTGCATAGCTACCGTATGCACTAAGGTGATCTTAGTGCTAAGATCGCTTCGTGGAACGGGGCCCAGCTCAGTATCTTCTCTGCTGCAACGTTTATGGTCTTTGTTTAAATTGGACTATGACATCAATGATTAACTCTGCAGGGAAAAACGTTCGTGTGACCAGGGAGCTGAATTAACTATAGGTGCCTGTATTGTAAACCTGCGTGATTCGCTGACTTATGCTAGGTTCAGACTGTCAACTGTCACGATGAAGTTGACCAACTCGACGGTTGTGTTGTAATTTCCTCCAACTCCCGACTGACGACGGTTGTGTTCAGATTAACAACTAAATCTAGATTTATACTTCACAGCCGACTTGTCGGCGAGTAGTTGACTCACCCAGTTCTGCTTCTGTTAAAAACCTAATCCTCATTTTTCTGTGAAGTCAGTGTGCTTTTAAAACAGTTCATGTTAAATTTTGGTGCGCGTTCGTTCAACGCTTTTTTGTTTACAGTGCGTCGACCTAATACAAAATAAATTTCCGTTTCGCATGAGATCAGCAATCAAAGTATGAATTGACCATTAATGGGTTATACACCGAGAATCGAGTTGTAAGAGCGCTCAGACTAGCAAACTGACAGTCGTAGAAGTCGTGAAAGCAGAAAGTTGGCCAACTTCGTGCTGGCAGTTGGTAGTCTGAAACTAGCATAAATTATTAAAATTAGTGCTTCATAATGGGAATTGTATAGTTATTTATTTATTTATTGCTATTAAAAAAAAAAAATTAGTTTTGTGATGTGTCGGCTCATTGTTTATTTCTGCCTTTATTACCAGTGCCATGTTTTTCCTGTGCGTTTTTTTTAAAAGATATTAGTTTCGCCTCAAGACAATGTTAGGGTGAAGTCCGGCTGATGAAAGCCACGTTTGATACCACTTCACCTGATCACATGAGGATGGTTGTAATTTTTTTCGTTTTATTTAATTAAACGAAACATTACATAAACATTTGGTTTCAGGTATTTAATGTTTAAATACAAATACGATATTGCAATCTGAAATAGTAAGTGCTAAGCTAATGGGTACAAACTTCAGGTTCTTTCAAAATGCAGACTAAAACCGAAAGACGCCGAATTATTTCTATATTGTAATCCACGATTTGACTGGTGCCATCACGATATTATTCAGCTCCTTGTGTTATTGTCAGAACGTCACTAGGTACCTTATACAGAATATAAATAAGTACCTTTATACAAAAAAGAGTATTATTCTGCTGTGATGAGATATTTCATTAATATGCCCTGGGTGCAAAATCTAAAATAGAATAGATATTTCTGGCCTTCAAAATTATATTGACTATTTTGAGGTTTGCTATTGTAATGTTACTAATATTCTCAAAAATGTTGCATTGGAGAAAGTGGCTCAATGACGTGCGAAAAAAGAAAAAAGAAAACCAATTTATTTATCAATACAGTTCATCGAGTAAACTGTTCGAGCATCAAAGTAAAAGCAAAAGGATGGTTTGGTTAGATATCTTTGCACCCCCTCTCTTTCTCTCTCCCTCCCTTCTCTCTCTCTCTCGCTCTCTCTGCCTGCCTGTCTCTCTCTGTCTTACTGTGTGTCTGTCTATCTATATGTCTGTCTGTCTCTCTCTGCCTCTCTCTCTCTCACACACAGACACACACACACAGAGAGAGAGAGAGAGAGAGAGAGAGAGAGAGAGAGAGAGAGAGAGAGAGAGAGAGAGAGAGAGAGACAGAGAGAGATAGAGACAGAGACACAGAGAAGACAGACAGACAGACAGAGAGAGCGAGAGAGAGAGAGAGAGACAGAGACAGGCAGACAGAGAGAGAGAGAGAGAGAGAGAGAGAGATGAGAGAGAGAGAGAGGGAGAGAGACAGACAGACAGAGAGAGAGAGAGAGGGAGGGACAGAGACAGACAGACATATAGACAGACACACAGTAAGACAGAGACAGGCAGGCAGAGAGAGAGAGAGAGAGAGAGGGGGGGGGATGAGATAAAAGAGAGAGAAAGTGAAGAAAAAGAAGTCCAATGACAATGTATTGCATTCATGTTTTTGTTTGGACCAAAAATCTGGCGAGACTAAAGTGACAGGTGTTATTGGCATTACCTCCACCGACCCTCGGTCTCGGAGACTAGCACCCAGCTGACTATACGGTCTGCGGTATGGTCGAGCCAGTAAATCACGGGCGGCAACTACAGACAAATACGTCACTGACGCAAGTTATGTACTGCAGTAATAGCATGCTGTTGGTGCTTGGTATTTGCAAATAGCTGCTAAATGAGCCCGATAGTCACTCCAGTCTGTAAAACTGACCTTTAACTCGGGGGCAATGTCTTCGTTAGTACATCATCCAATCAAAAGTCGATAACAACAGTAATTTGTTTCGTTGTTATTTCTCTGAAGTTTTGGCAAATAACTTGTACATAATTATTCGGTTGCTTAAAAAACAAAAAAAAACAATTTTTTTTTTTTTTTTTAAATATAAAGCGATGGAAACAAGCTACACGTTGCTATACTATATTATATCAGTTAATATATAAACAATATTTGGTCGTTTGACAGAAGTCAGCAGTGATTATGTGTAATTAATACGAATGCAGTAGTCAGCAGTTAAAATGACTAAAATAATCACACACACACACACACACACACACACACACAAAAGGACCTAACTAATAAAATTCAGTGGCGGATCTAAGGGGGATCCAGAGGCCTCTAAATTTTGCAACTGTTATATTTTTATTTTATTTTTACATTTTGTTTTACGTTGAAGAATCCGAGGAATCCCTTCGGAAACGTTTATGGCCTTCAGTCACACGTCACTGCCCCCCACCCCCACCCCACCCCTAAATGGATTTTCTGGATCCACCACTGAAATTAAATAAATCTGACCACCCTCTTATGAATCTTGAGCTACCGGAGTCTTAGATCCTGTTATATAAAGCATAACGTTTCTAGGATTCACAAGAACTGGTGGCGTTAGAACATAGCTACATACTGTACTAAATAGATTTCTGTTACAGTCGTAAATAAACAAATATATTGTCGTTTACTTTAAAGGGACATTCCTGAGTTTGCTGCAATTTTTAAGATGTTATCGACTAACAGAGACTTTTTAACGATTGTAATTACATATCAAATATATTTTTCTGCATTAAATATTAGTGGCTGTATATTAAACGTGTTTCTGGTCGTTCTACTATTTGTACTAGGTTAAATTTCATTTTATTTCCTAAAAGACTTTTTAACGATTGTAATTACATATCAAATATATTTTTCTGCATTAAATATTAGAGGCTGTATATTAAACGTGTTTCTGGTCGTTCTACTATTTGTACTAGGTTAAATTTCATTTTATTTCCTAACATATATTTTTTCGTACGTACGAACTTATTTGAAGACAAAATCCAGTTTGGGCTTCTTACAAATATTAAGACGGCCAGAAATACATTGAATATATACAGACACTGATATTCTAAACAAGAAAATATATTTAATATGCAAGTTTAATCGTAGAAATATTTTATTTTTCGGAAACATCTTACAATGCAGCAAACTCAGGAATGTCCCTTTAATAAATCAAGGCTAGACTGCTTTAATTCAGTGGATATTTGAAGAAGAAATATCTGCCACAGGTACTGTAATCAAGCATGGCAAAGCCCTTATGTCAGTTTAATGAAATACACTTGGAAGTTGTGTTAAGAATAACATATACGTCTGTTTACACGTGAAAACGGGAACGCACGTTGATACACATCCCATTCTACAAACTGTACGTGTAAAAAAAACAAATTACAAGATGATTATAAAATATCGCGCTTCCTGTTGCTGTTTGTTTAGTGTGGGTGTTCTGCATCTAAACAGCATATATCTGAGTCGTGTGTCTGTGTGTAATTCATGTTTGACTAGTCGACGAGTGATCTGCAAGATGAACCAGATATTTTATTATCTTGAAGGGCTAGTGGTATTCCTGGTGCATGGTTACTGGCAGACATTTTGATATTCCTGCTAAAAAAAAAAAAAAAAAAAAAAAAAAAAAAAAAGGAAAAAAAAAAGAAACAACCCCCTCACCCCCCAAAAAACCCCCACACAAAAACAAACACAAAAAACAACAACAAAAACAACAACAACCCAAAACAAAAACAAACACAAACAAACAACAACCCAGTGTTATGATTACAACTGTGGAAATTCTAGTCCAAAACTGTTTGTATTAGATATAATGAATGAATGTTTAACGACACCCCAGCACGAAAAATACATCGGCTATTGGGTGTCAAACTATGGTAATGCAAACAAATAAAGTGATGATCAACATCAACACAAAAAGTCAAGATACAAATAAAAACAGTGTAAAGAACTGTGCAAAAATACAAATATAAATATCACAGATAGATACTGACTTTTACTCTAAACTTCAATTTGTGCTGTATTGGCCATTCTCATAGAGAATGTTACACCCCTGCACCACAGCGAGGTTACAGCACGCGCAGGGGTATTAGATAGATGAGTAATGAGACCGATGTTACGATGTGTAATAGATATCGATCTATTACGACCTATATTGGTCTAGACTCATTCCATCGTATTTCTCGCCTAAGCCAGTGCACCACGACTGGTACATCAAAAGCCGTGGTATGTATCATCCTGTCTATGGGATGGTGTATATAAAAGATCCCTTGCTGCTAATAATAAAAAAAAGAGTAGCCCATGAAGTGGCGACAGCGGGTTTTCTCCCTTAATATCCGTGTGGTCCTTAACCATATGTCCGACGCCATTTAAATGTAAATAAAATGTGTTGAGTGCGTCGTTAAATAAACCATGCCCTTCATTCATTCCATCGTGGGGCGAGACGTAGCCCAGTGGTAAAGCGCTTGCTTGATACGCGGTCGGTTTGGAATCGATCTCCGTCGGTAGGCCCATTGGGCTATTTTTAGCTGCAGCCAGTGCACCACGACTGGTACACCAAATGCCGTGGTATGTGTTATCTGTCCTATGGGATGGTGCATATAAAAGATCCCTTGCTGCTAATCGAAAAAGAGTAGCCCATGAAGTGGCGACAGCGGGTTTCCTCTCTCAATATCTCTGTGGTCCTTAACCATATGTCCGACACCATATAACCGTAAATAAAATGTGTTGAGTGCGTCGTTAAATAAACCATGTCCTTCCTTCATTCCATCGTGTTCTACCATATCACATTCATTAAATGGTAGGGCCAAACAACAGTGTATCCTCCCATAACATGACGTTAAGCGCTATTCAGTTTTGTACATCAATATATTTAGTTTCTGGAATCGATGAATGTTTAACGACACGCCAGCACAAAATAAAAAAATAAATAATAATAATAAAAAAATAAAAAAATAAAAAATATCGACTATTGGGTATCAGTATATGGAAGTATATGGAAATATTGAGAACACGATGGTGTCACGTCAAACTGTTTGCGAACGCTCGCCCTCCTGAACTTAACTTGTCTATCGAGTAGAATATACACTGAAGGTTTTTTTAAAACCACGACAATACGTTTGTGCCACCCTCGCTAATCGTCCTTCAAACATAGATACTCAAAATATAATTTCACGATTTGTTTATCCTACTAAACTCTTCAAAAATAATAGCGCTCGTAAATTCACTCAATAGGGCCATTAAGTTTTATTAACTCCAAGTGTTTGGGAGTAATCAGAACAAACCGCAAGAACATAAAAAAAGGAAGTAATGAACATAACAACTTCCCAAGAAACCGTATAAATTATAGCCGGTACTTAGCTGCCAGCTTAAAGGGACATTCCTGAGTTTGATGCAATTTATAAGATGTTATCGACTAACAGAGACTTTCTAACGATTGTAATTAAATATCAAATATATTTTTCTGCATAAAATATTAGTGGCTGTATATTAAACGTGTTTCTGATCGTTCTAATATTTGTACTAGGTTAAATTTCATTTTACTTCCTAAAATGTTTGTTTTTTCGTACGTACGAAATTATTTGAAGCCAAAATCCAGTTTGGGCTTCTTACAAATATTAAGACGACCAGAAACACATTGAATATACAGACACTGATATTCTAAACAAGAAAATATATTTAATATGTAAGTTTAATCGTAGAAATATTTTATTAGTCGGAAACATCTTACAATGCAGAAAACTCAGGAATGTCCCTTTAATGAATTTTTCCTTATCGTTTGAAAAGAAAACAACGTTGCATTGTAAAAGTAAATTAATGACTATAACACCATACGCTGTCAAACATTTTATGGTGACAAAGAACATAATTTTTTTTTTTAATCCTACAAACTAGTCTGCTGGTGCAGCTTGTGAAAGAGAAGAAGAAACAACAAACACCTGCTTAAGTATTATGGCACATCCATATAACGCTTGGATTCTGTATTGACATCGAAAGCTTGGAACATGCCAGAACATGAATGAAACTATGAATGAACCTTTTGGCGAGCGGAAACTTGAAACTAATTTTAAATTTTCCTCTATGATTGTTTGCAGGGATGCCAATCAGATGTAACATACGTAGGTGCAGAGAAAATAAGCAAGTGTCTAAAGTGGAATTCACGTTGATTGATGAGGATTTTTTCTATGTAAGTAGCTTGCCACTCATCTGGGACCTTCCAAACAAGCTTCCAGAGCACCAAGAACATAGATCGACAGGAAAAGCAGTTGAATGAAAGATGTTGCGCGCTGAAACAGGTCCAGAGGTTTGACTGCATGGCTGAATGACCTTCCAGAAAGCCAGATGCATCATCCTTCAGAAAACGAATGTCCCGATGGTCCGTCTTGAGCATATCAGTACGATTGAGCAGTTAGTGCATTTTTAAATAGGTTTTTTTGAAAAAGCTATTCAAGAACAGGTCATTAACAGTATATGAAACATTTAATGTAAATGTATTAATGATCATGGCAAGGATGGCAAATCTATACACAGGGTGCTGAAAATCGTACAAATTTCGTTAGGCTTTCGTTCATAAAATTCTCTTCTTTTTTTTGTACATTTCATTTAGGACATCATTTGGCGTAATCCATAAAATGGTTTATGCAGATTTAAATGTGTTAAGACTGTATAAGACTAACCCACAGGATTGAAGTCAATGCTAGCATTTTGGCATCCTGGCATTAGCCAGTCCTAGCTAATGTGAACCTTACAGTGCAATCGTTTCTCAAATACCAAATAATTATCAGAATGTGATAAAACATACTGTAGGTCGAGTTACTATGTAAAGTTAGAAGTTACAACTCTAAAGGACAGATGTTAAGGAGAAAAGAAACTAAAATAATACTTGATCTTGAATACCCAAGAAAAACAATGAAATGATATATACTGAACAAAAAAACAGAAACTTCCGATTTGTACATATAGTATTTGTTGTGTTAAAGAATTCATTGTGTAATGAAATTATATAGGTAGTATTAGCCTTGAGCTGTATTATCAGGATTCATGAATTTTATCGATTATGTTTGCACTGTTAATCGTCAACAACGTGAAATTCAATTTGCACGTTCATGCATGGTTCGACATGTCCCGTGTAGTATTCGGTCAATTTGTTTTACTTGTCTTACTGACATTGTTGTCAAGTGAACGAAAACGCTTCAAAATTTGTAAAAAAATTAACGTTTTTTACATTGTAGCATTTTTAGTATGCCAAGAATACCCAATAATTTACGGGAACGGGCGATTGGCATGCTTGATGCTGGCATGGCGACAGAAGTCGTTGCAAGGCATGTTGGGAGTTCTAGTCGAGCGATACAAAATCTTCGCGTAAGATTTCGAACGACAGGAAGCACCAACGACTTGCCACGTCGTGGACGTCCGCGTGTTACAACACGTGGTCAAGACCGCTATATCATGAACACGTATTTGCGCAATCGATTCCAAACTGCCACTGCTACTGCTGCTGCTGCTAACGCACCTGGGCTTCATAATAACCGAATCAGTGGGCACACTGTTCGTAATCGTCTGCGGGAGAACGGTTTACATGCACGACGTCCTTACGTCGGATGCGTTTTAACGCAACGTCATCGTCTAAATCGTCTTAATTGGACTCGTTGGATACGGCGACGCTGGAATATCGTTCTTTTTTCGGATGAATCCAGATTGTCTTTACAACGTGGTGATGGAAGGGTGCGCGTCTACCGTAGGAGAAATGAACGCTATGCTGACTGTTGTGTTCTTGAACGAGATCGTTTCGGGGGTGGGGGTTGTGTCATGGTCTGGGCAGCCATTGCCCATGGTTATCGTTCACCACTAGTCGTCATTGATGGCAATTTAAATGCTCAATGTTACCGCGATGACATTCTCGCTCATCACGTCATTCCTGTTCCATAACAACGCCAACATCTCGATTTTTCAGCATGATAATGCCACCTCTCATACAGCTAGAGACACTGTAAATTTTCTTAGGACAAATAACATTGATTTCATTGATGACTGGCCCGCTAAAAGTCCTGATCTCAACCCCATCGAGCATGTCTGGGATAGTCTGGACAGACGATTGAGGCGTCGTCCCAACCCACCCGCTAACGTCAACGAACTTCGTCAAGCGCTCATTCAGGAATGGAACAATATTCCACAGGCAGAAATCAACACTTTAGTCAATTCTATGCGCCTGCGATGCACTGCAGTGGTCAATTCAAGAGGTGGTCATACCCGTTATTAAGTGGGTGTTTTTTTTCTCTCTTAACCACTACCACACTTGGTCAACATTTCTCCCAATTTCTGTTAACCTATGGCCATGATTTTTGCACCAAACATGCATCATGGAACACTCTTTAAACGCATATATCACAAACCTTTTGGGGACCCCAAAATTGTATAACTTGTAATACATTTGAAACCTCTCAAAGGATCTGGCTTACATCTACCTCACCTATTTTAGTGTGATGCCATTCAATTATTTGTTCTACTACTACTAAATATAATATAAACATATTGAAATAATAATAATACATCCACAAAAATGAATGAAAGTTTGTTTAACTACACCCCAGCACAAAAATACATATCGGCTATTGGGTGTCACAAATGGTAAATCTTAATACATCCACAAATAACAAAACAGAAAAGATCATGATATCTTTATTATCTGCACTTGTAGCTATAATTAAGAGAAGAAACCTAACAATGCCAAAACATTAACAAATATCTCACAAATCGAGGCCCATTTGCTCTTGCTCTCTCGCGATAATTTTGCTGAGACCAAAACAAAAAAAAGGTTAAAAAGTAAGAAAACAAAATCCATGACAAAGTCTTTACAATAAGGATAGTGACAAATATATGATCTTCTGAATACAGTAGCTGTCTCCATCATTATAAACCCATAAAGAAACCTTGTCAATCATTATGTAGATAATACTGTTTTGTTGTATTCAGTTTTCCTATGACACAATATTTTATATATTCCGAAATAAATGCATTGTCATCATAGTACATGTGTAATAACATGATTTAAACAGTATACTCTATTGCTATTCACGGATCAGCATTAATGCACAACTACACTGAATACAGTGTGTTACTTATCACATTATTGCTTTTGCATGTGACAAACAGCACACATTGGACAAATCAAAGGCGGTTTCAATTTAGGAACTGTGATACAGGAAATTTGTACATCGTAATCATATTTGTGAAAATACTTTCTTAAAAGGTTGGTAGTGGGTAATGACCTTTCTGTCATATTCTAAAGAGAAAACCCCCCAGAGAACAAATTAAGCATTTTCTGTGAGGTGCTTGAAGGATAAAATGCATTCACACTGTGTGTATCAAGAGTATGGTGCTGGAACTGTCATCCCTATTCTATCATCAAATTGGCCCCAAACAACCAGTGTTTAATCTATAATTATAATGCATTACATGTTTTAATGGTGAAGATGTAATATATACTGCCTTTATATAATGCATTGAAGTGTACATAGGAATACTGTATCTTTTCTTTTCTGACATTGCATCCCTCCCTAAATGATTACTGAAACTGCCCCTGATTCGCAGTGGTTTAGGGATGTGGGTGCATGGTGTATATGTGTGTGTGTGTGTGTGTGTGTGTACACCCAATAACACAGCAATAAGACATGATCAAGAGTGGTCCTATTAGGGTGCTTGAACAGGATTGTCCAGTATTTCATTTTGAAGAACATGCTATTTGACACTCTACAAACCTTTAACATTTGTATTATTAAAGACTGTTGATAGTTTGGAGCACCTCAAATATCGACCTGGTAACTCCTCAAATATCGACCTGTTAACACCTCAAATATCGACCTGGTAACACCTCAAATATTGACCTGGTAACACCTCAAATATTGACCTGATTTGATGATCTTCAGTAAGCTACTACCACAAGGATCATAAAAGAAAAAGCTGACAGTACATAAAGGATAATAAACAAGTTACCAGTTATCAAATTTATGTCCAGAGTGCAATAATGTTCACTAAAGCTTGTGTCAAATGAAAATTATTTCACGAGGGACATAAATTTGATAATAACTGGTAACTTGTATAATTTTCAAAAACAAAAGTTCTCTTTAATCTGGTACAAAATCTATAATGAACTGCATTAAAAAGACATTTTGTTATAAATTTAACACCAAAAACAGACAGCTGTAAACACAAACTCATTAAACTACAAGACGTCATTGTGTGTTTGCCAAATCGTGATGACGTTATATTTAGTACCAACAAGGTCAATGGTTTGTAATCCAATATAGTATTGTTCGTTAGACCAATGCATGATAATTTTTCAGCGAGAAATTATTATTTTTATTTTCCCCGTTATGAGTGCCTGCTTGGGTAATAAATATGTTTCTTCACCAATAACATCTAACATCAGTGTCTATAAAATTTCATGGTTGCAAATGAGGCTCCAACATAAGAATTTTGAATAAAAATGTATGAATTTTGTTATGTTACAAACTACCTTCTGGTGACTGGGTAAAAAACCTGGGGATGATATTTCAAAATCAAATGCAACCAGAAGTTGGTTCATATGACTATTACCTATGTAACCAATTAATTGGCTCTGTGAATTATTTTTGCCCAACGAGTAACGTAACCAACACATGCACTACTATTCTGTACAACACTGAGATTCCAAATTATTTAAAACAATTTGATTTTAAAATGTAGCGCTTCACCAGATAACCAATTGGTCGTTCTTGTGACTTTAAATTTACATAATACAACCAACAAGCAAACAGTACAATGGTGTGCATGAAATACTGTGCACTGGTCTTTGAAAACAGATCAATGTAAAATAATTATAAATGAGAATTTAATCTCTATTTAAAGGTCATAGATGAGAATGCCTTATCCCCAGAAATACTGAAAATTATAGCGGCTTATTCATATTAATATACTACCAAACAGCTATATAGAACTGCACTCGAATCACTGTGCATTTTTACATGGATTACAACTAATTTTGTGGGTAAAATGATGGAAGACATGGTAAAAAGGTCTCGTGTTAGCATATTTTGCCCGAATATGAACGAAATGGTGGTTGGTATAAAACCCTGACTACTAGGTAATTATAAAATCCAGATTGCTGGGTTGGTATAAAACCCAGACTGCTATGGCGAAATGTAGCATATTTTGACAAAACCCGGAACAAAATGGGCAGCAAAAAAATCTGGAATTCCAGATAAATCCGGAGGATTCTCATCTATGAAAGGTATAAATTGTTGGTACAAGGCACTGATAAGAACTCAATGATTGCTTTTAAACCTACATCAGCACATGGATGTACAAGAACTGCACCTTTTCTCCCCAACACACAACAGGTACTAACATAAATCACACATGTAAGAGATGCATACATACAAGTCACAGTAAGCTGTCACATTGTAAGTCACAGAACTATGGTATAGCACAAAGGTTATACAATTAAACAGACTCCATTTTACCGGTATATGTCAAGGTAAGTTTCCAAGTTCTCAATATTATGATTAAAGCCGCACGCCCTAGTTCCATCCAGCGAAAATAAATTATAATTTGGTTAATCTACAAACCTGTAACACACTTAGATCACGTTTTTATCAAATGGAGTGAAAAAGCAGGTTTTATATCGATAAATACCATGGGAATCCCCATGTCCCAATTGCTTGAAATAATTTTGAAAGTTAGTATTCTGATGTCACCGGTAGATGTCGCTCGAAGCACAACAATGCCTACGTCACGACAAATTTCATTGAGTGCGCACAGACTTGGGGTGCGTTCCTTTCACCTCTCCTGGACATGTTCCAACTGTTCAGTCCTGGTTGTATCCCCTCTCCAGATATCGTAAGACTTAGCAAAATTATTGGTTTTAAGGGTTTGTAATGTTTTGTATTGAGACACTTACTTGTCTGAACTTTATTGTTACTGAAAATGTTCACTAACTGTGAAGAAAAATCTCACAATGAACAACAAGCAAACGACAACAAATCGGATGTTGATTGCGCAAACCGTGCACGAGAAAACAAACTGAACCAAAATGATAACGGTCACATGGTATACCAACGTCTGTGAAGTTTACACAGGAAGATTCCCTCTAAAAATAGATTGGACCTCGCTTGCTTAACGTTTTTTTCTCGAGTGCCGCGCGGCTTTTTAAGAAATACAAAAAATGCATTTCGTGGTTTTACAAACATCAGGATTACCAGGATTACCAAAAAGCACTTCAGGTGAATGGAAATGTGTATTCTAAATAATAAAATATAAGTAAAGTGCAATTTTATTTGTGAAAAAATGGGTTTAATAGCGAAAAACAACCGTAATGGTTAACAACTAGCGGTAACTAGGGCGTGTCCCTTTAATATCAGAACAGCATACTAGTACATACAATTCACATTTTATTTGACTTACAAGGCACATGTAACTTTTTCCTATTCTGGATACATATCAGAGGTATATATATCAACGTTTGACAAAGTGGGTGTTACAATGCTCCTATGATCAGAGCATCAACGATGTCTCCTTTCTTCACACCAGTGTTTTCCTCACTTCTCGGAGGCAACATCAGCAAAGCATTGGCTGACCTCATACTTAGCAGACGACTGCTGATCTGATTTCCTGTACTGGAGGCTTCGGGGATACCATCTTTGTGGTTCCACGTGAGAACAGCCCGGTGGAATTCTGGTCGGGGGTCCAATCTTAAGTCTTGGCTTATCTGAAATTTCAAAACAAAATATATACAGTACTTTAAACAAAATTGTTATGTTAGTGACTAATTTCATCACCAAAATAAAACTGTCTTAAATCATCATACAGTGACTGTCTGTATTACACATGCAACAGTAATGGAGACAAGCCGTTGATGGCTTATTTGTAAATAAGAGCTATTTTGCCTGACTCATTGTCTGAGAAAGGTGCTACTTGTTTTTGGCAGCGAATCCTTCATGATGTCTCATGCATCTCTGAATAGTGTAATTCATGAAAGAGATGAATGCACGAATGAATGAATGAATGAATGAATGTTTAATGACACCCCAGCACAAAGAACACATTGGGTATTGAGCATCATAGAGAGATAAATACATTGATGAAGATATCATCAACATTGAGAGAGAGATGAAAACATGAATTACTACATACACTTGTGACACAGACACTGTTGATTCCAAGACATGTTTGAAGTCTATTATGACTATATGTACAGCATTCTAGCTGGTTTACTCCAATATACTCACTCTGGCTTTCAAAACTGTTCTTCTAATCTTGGCACTGCCAGACATTTTCCACACTGCTGGAATCACATACAAGTTACATGTCACAATGGCTGACACAGGGTTGCCTGGGAGACCAAAGAATAGCTTCTTTTTGCCATTAACATACAGGGTGGCAAATGTTGTAGGTTTTCTAAAAAATAAGAAAATTGTGAATTTATTTAAGATTACCAGAAGTACATGTCTGATGAAGTGACGAGCTAACAAGTTGCATGTGGTCCATAACCCATATATGTCTTCTTTGTAGACAGCATATGTAAAACCATCACATTTCTTACAAATACAATTTGCTAAAAAATAAAAAAATAAAACTACAAAAAAACATGTGGGTTTTAGCATCTGTATATGACTGACTCTGCAAATAGGAAAATTTATTAGAGACCAATGTTGGGATCAAGGTGAAACGAAAAGGACACTTTTTACTCCTGATTTCTTCTGGTGTCAAGCTTATATAATTGGTCCCAAATCGGCATATAAAAAATAATTTTCCTCATGTCTGCTTGAACCCAGATTCTTTCAAAATTAAGCAAGTTTGTCTTCTCTGAGATAAACAACAACTGTGGCTAAACTAGTGTTGAAATGGATGATTAGAAACCAGCAGATGAGGATGAATATGAACAGTCTGTGTCAAGACTTGGATGATGAAGATAAAGACTCAACAATTACCTGTATACATGTATGTGAAAGAGTTCCAATGAAACAAACTAATCATGTTGTGCTACTGTCACATGTTGACACTGTTTATTTAATACAAATTTAAATCTCTTGATTGTTAAGGTGTTATCCATTGCAATACCTGTTGTCTAGAACTTCTTTTCACTTTCTAACACCTACTTCCAGATTAAAAAAAGAGATATATATATGAGAAGCAAATATTGCTCAGATTGCCTGGAATGAATTTCATACCATACACTATGTACTGCATACTCCTTTTGTTCCAATATGATCAATCTGCTAGGATTTACCATAAGCCTGCAGTCGGCCACACTTGGAGGTGATTCTAATTACCTCTCTTTATGTGTTATCTCCACGGTATGTGTTACACGTGTAGGCAAATCCCTGCACTTGTTCCTGGCACGAACAACACCTTGGGCAACAATACACAAACACAGGTACCTTTTTCTTTTCTTAATTTTTTTTTACTGTATCAGTGTTTCTGCCAGAAAGAAAATTTTGGGCATGGTGCTATGGAACTGAATGCAACCACAGTCACCAGGGAGTATAGGGGACCTCTATTAGAAAGAAAATGGGTCGAGTTTAGGGTTAGGGTTTAGAAAATCATACAGTAATGATAAGAGTAATTAATTTTGTCAAAAGGGCTGAGTTTAAGGTTAGTGTTAAGAAAATCGTACAGTAATGATAAGAGTAATTAATTTTGTCAAAAGGTTAACTTAAAAAAAAAATCTGCAAAAATGTTTGGGTATGGTGCCATACTCGTTTTACCCTCTGGCAGAAACCCTGTGCATGGAAGCTATAGAATCTTTTAATGCTGAAAACTAAAAGCTCTAGCGCACATCACTGTTACTTCTTGGTTGTTGTTTCGTTTTTCTTTTTTTTCCCCTCTATGAATGATTGTGTAACTGACATAACAACGCACCAAGTTAACAGGTTATCTTGATTATTCTCAACATTCCTTTTATCTCATTTCAAAGGCGATGCAAACAGGTTTTATTACTTGTAAGACAATAAATTCTCATCCATGCTGCCATAAACCTATTCTGCTCAGGCAGTTAGTTTGTTATGTTTTGCTGTTCTTTCAAAAAAAATTAATGTTACGCATGCATGCATTTTGTGAAACAAAATACACCATTATGTAAGTTTTACATTTCTTTTTGAACTTGGTATGGCGCTCCAAATATCACAGTGAAATACATCATATAAAAATGACTCAATTGTTGGAAAGAGTTCCCAGTTAGACCTGCTGTTTTAACTCAGGGCTTTTAGATCTCACTAATGTAGGCGCAACAGGTTTTGTTGTCTATTCTGAATGCAATGAAGTCTTTTTGGTGCAATAATGCTATTCTTCTTCTTCTTCTGCATTCAAGCATAGTTGATCATGCTTTAGATTTGGAGTCCGGTTGTGGTGATAAAAAATGCTGTCTCTGTCTAGTCTTCTTTGGAAACCCAAAGCTTGACAGCCAGTGTTGCTTCGTTGGGCCAGTGCTTTATCCTGGCTTCATAATAATGCTATTAACAGCCGCTGAAGACTTGTGGATATTCAGAAATGCATTTTAAGTTATTTTAATCTAAGTAAAGCGTAACATTTCAGTGGTTTTGAGGTGAAATGTTCAGAGGTGAGCGTGACTCTACTTAATTTGGGAGTGATTATTTTGGGCATAAGTATTCTGGGCACAACATTTATCGCCTTGACTTTGGTGCAATATAAATCTCTTTAACTACATGTAGGTTTGTCGCTTTTAACATACCTGTTGATGTAACCTTGTCGTTTTAACATACCTGTTGATGTAACCTTGTCGCTTTTAACATACCTATTGATATGACCATGTCACTTTTAACATACCTATTGATGTAACCTTGTCGCTTTTAACATACCTGTTGATGTAACCTTGTCGCTTTTAACATACCTGTTGATATGACCTTGTCACTTTTAACATACCTATTGATGTAACCTTGTCGCTTTTAACATACCTATTGATGTAACCTTGTCGCTTTTAACATACCTATTGAAGTGACCTTGTCGTTTTTAACATACCTGTTGATGTGACCTTGTCGCTTTTAACATACCTATTGATGTGACCTTGTCACTTTTAACATACCTGTTGATGTGACCTTGTCGCTTTTAACATACCTGTTGATGTGACCTTGTCGCTTTTAACATACCTGTTGATGGGACCTTGTCGCTTTTAACATACCTATTGATGTGACCTTGTCGCTTTTAACATACCTATTGATGTGACCTTGTCGCTTTTAACATACCTATTGAAGTGACCTTGTCGCTTTTAACATACCTATTGATGTAACCTTGTCGCTTTTAACATACCTATTGAAGTGACCTTGTCGCTTTTAACATACCTGTTGATGTGACCTTGTCGCTTTTAACATACCTATTGATGTGACCTTGTCACTTTTAACATACCTGTTGATGTGACCTTGTCACTTTTAACATACCTGTTGATGTGACCTTGTCGCTTTTAACATACCTGTTGATGTGACCTTGTCGCTTTTAACATACCTGTTGATGTGACCTTGTCGCTTTTAACATACCTGTTGATGGGACCTTGTCGCTTTTAACATACCTATTGATGTGACCTTGTCGCTTTTAACATACCTATTGATGTGACCTTGTCGCTTTTAACATACCTATTGAAGTGACCTTGTCGCTTTTAACATACCTATTGAAGTGACCTTGTCGCTTTTAACATACCTGTTGATGTGACCTTGTCGCTTTTAACATACCTGTTGATGTGACCTTGTCGCTTTTAACATACCTGTTGAAGTGACCTTGTCGCTTTTAACATACCTGTTGATGTGACCTTGTCGCTTTTAACATACCTGTTGATGTGACCTTGTCGCTTTTAACATACCTGTTGATGTGACCTTGTCGCTTTTAACATACCTGTTGATGTGACCTTGTCGCTTTTAACATACCTGTTGAAGTGACCTTGTCGCTTTTAACATACCTGTTGATGTAACCTTGTCGCTTTTAACATACCTGCTGATGTAACCTTGTCGCTTTTAACATACCTGTTGATGTCACCTTGTCGCTTTTAACATACCTATTGATGTAACCTTGTCGCTTTTAACATACCTATTGAAGTGACCTTGTCGCTTTTAACATACCTATTGATGTAACCTTGTCGCTGTTAACATACCTGTTGATGTAATCATGTCACTGTTAACATACCTGTTGATGTAACCATGTCACTGTTAACATACCTGTTGATGTAACCATGTCACTGTTAACATACCTGTTGATGTAACCATGTCACTGTTAACATACCTGTTGATGTAACCATGTCACTGTTAACATACCTGTTGATGTAACCTTGTCGCTTTTAACATACCTGTTGATGTAACCTTGTCGTTTTAACATACCTGTTGATGTAACCGTGTCGCTTTTAACACACCTGTTGATGTAACCTTGTCGCTTTTAACATACCTGTTGATGTAACCGTGTCGTTTTAACATACCTGTTGATGTAACCTTGAAGCACGTACATGCTTGAATCGTACATCTTGGTATTATTCATTTACAGTCATACACAAACATTCACAGGCAAACAAGCTTGTAGCAAGTATTCTAACCTGCATGGGTAAAAAAAAAAAAAAAAAAAAAAAAAAAGGTTTCTGGGAAAGAGCTGATTTTTTTTTTGGCAGGATAGGTTTTTAAAAAAAAAAAAATTTAACATTACTACATTTTCACTCTTTTCACCTACATGCATATTCATAAACAAATAAATAAATAAAATACATTGAAAAAACAAAACAAAACGAGTTAGGATCGGCCCTTTTTTCTTGGAAAATTTAGGTTCCCGGAAACACACCTGGTTTTTTTTTTTACCCCTGATGTTTGTGGGCTAGGATGATCCACATTTGATGGGATCAATGCCGGCTTTGTTTACACAGCCTAGTATTGCACTACCTGTCATAAACCCAATCTGTTTCCAACTTACTTCACTTTCTTTTAACAAAGTTTTCCTGGGCACCAAGCCAAGCCATCTGGGATATGCATTTTATAGGAAGCATTTCATGGCTTTGTAAAGATGCACCGGATCACTTGGTTTTCCCCCACTCCATCCAACACTCCATGACTGGTATATCAAATAATACATAATTTATATGAGCAAAGTCATACCTGGATGAAAAGAACTTGGAGAGCAGGTTGGGGTGGTGCTGGTGAGGAAGATGTATAAGCTAAAAACAAATTGGTTGGGGAGGGGAGGGGATAGTACTGGTGGAGATGATATGTAAAAAAAATTTTTTTTTATATCAGGGCACTAGCTGATATTTTATGTGGGGTAAGGATAGGGATGGGGAGGTAAGAGGCCTTTGACCACGTACCCTGCTTGATGCAACCCTGATGGATTTGTGTTTTATTGGTTTGAATGATTAACGATTAACATGTCTGCAATGATTTCGTAGTTCGATCTTGGTAAAAACACTTACATAGATTTGTGCAATGGCTGGACACTTATATACAGTGAAACCTCGCAAGACTGGACCCTGTGTAAACTGGAATTCGCTTTTTAAAAACCTTCACATAACTTAACCTCTCTAAACCAGATCCCTCTAAATACTGGACATTTTTATTGGTACCAAGGGTGTCCGGTTTAGAGGGGTTTCACTGTATGTTATTATTGGATGTTTATTTACAGACAACACATTTTCAAGTTACTTTACAATAATAATCAAAAAGAAGAGGAAGAAAAGAACATTCATCTAGATCCTTTTCACACAGGCAGAATGTATAAATGCTTAGTGAAATGTTATAAATGTAATTACAATCAACTAATCACAAACAGTTTTGATCTATGAATGTTGGGTGAATTTGTTAAGTGGTTATACACTGAGAAATACATCACACAGTAAAATAATTATTTTATTTTATTGTTTTAGCCAGAAAATACCATGTTACACTTTTCACTGTAAAATTCCACTTTTCAAGGGTCATGCATGCATTCATTGTATTCACTTGGTAATTACACTTGATTCCATATACTTTTATCAGTATTTGTAACTGTGTATCCAACAATTTTCAATATTTGTAATAAAAATGATGCTGACTAGTAAAACCTGTCAATAATATCACCTTGATAATAAAAATTAACTTGAGGAAGCTACATGTAAATTTTAATATTTATCAGCAAAAATATGCAATTCAAGCACTTTTCAAGCTAATTTTCTCAAATTCAAGCACTTTTTAAGGGCTTTTAATCATTATGACCCTGTTCACACATTTAAAAAATAAGCATTGTAACAACAAATACTGAAGCAAACTGATGAAAGACAAGTACAGAAACAACTTTCCACTGTCCATCTTTTTAAGAGTATGAGCCAAGCCCAAGCAACCCCCATCAGACAAGCGATCCCCGTCAGAATGGCAAGCCCCGTCAGTAAATCAACCCCCCATCAGTCGAGCAACCCCACCATCAGTCAAGCAACCCCCCCCCCCCCCCCCCCCCCCCCAATCAGTGGTCCCACTGGGCTAGTTCTGGTTCCAGCCAGTGTTCTAAAACTGGTGTAACAATGGCCATGGTGGTATGATGGTATGTGTATATACTATTCTGTTTGTGAGACAGAAAGAAAGAAATGTTTTATTTAACAGTGCACTCAACACATTTTATTTAAGGTTATGTGGCATCAGACATAATATGGTTAAGGACCACACAGATATTGAGAGAGGAAACCCACTGTCGCCACTTCATGGGCTACTTTTGTTTGACAAGCAGCAAGGGTTCTTTTATATGCACCATTCCAGAGAGGGTAGTACATACCATGGCCTTTGATATACCAGTCGTGGTGCACTGGCTGGAACGAGAAATAGCCCAATGGGCCCAGCGACAGGGATTGATCCCAGACTGACCGCACACTGAGCGAGCGCTTTACCACTGGGCTACGTGTCACCCCGTTTGTGAGATGATGCCTATAAAAGATACCTTCAGGCTTGCTGATAATCACCGGCCTCGGTGGTGTCGTGGTTCAGCCATCGGACATAAGGCTGGTTGGTACTGGGTTCGCTGTCCGGTACCAGCTCCCACCCAGAGAAAGTTTTAACGACTCAGTGGGTAGGTGTAAGGCCACTACACCCTATTTTCTCTCTTTCTCTCACTAACAACTAACCCACTGTCTTGGACAGACAGCCCAGGTAGCTGAGAGGTGTGCCCAGGAAAGTGTGATTGAATGTTAATTGGATATAAGCACGAAAATAAGTTGAAATGAAACAAAAATGCTAATAATCCAGTATCCCATGGAGCGGTGGCAGCAGGTTTCCTCTCTTTATTATTTCTGCAGTCCTTAACCATACGTCTGATCCCATATAACCATAATTAAAGAACGTGTGGAGTACACAGTTAATTAAAATGTTTCTTTTTTTCTTTCTCATGGAGGCCTGTCTCGTACAATTAAAATAAAAAAATAAAAAAAATAAAAACCTGAGGAACCCAGCAAAAGCTCTTTCAACAATGGTTCTTCTAAAGTATGTTTTGTTTAATGACACCACTTGAGCATATTGATTTATTAACCATTTATTGGTTGTCAAACATTTTGTAATTTTGACATATAGGGTTAAATTTACGAAGCCTATTTTCCTTAGACACAGGTGTATAAGAATTGTAAATGTATGTACATGTAGTTAAACACACTTGTAAGTATACTTAACAACAAAAGTTTAGCAAATATCTTATATGACGTCTAAATTTGCCATGGTTGAATAAACTTAAAAGAAAACCAGGTCCTCCTGTTGTGTTAAAGGAAACATGACACGAGAACATATTATAGCTCATTTTAAAAGCAAAATGATATAAAAATAATATACAAATAACTTAATAACAATAAAATACGTGTAATTAACTTAAAATGAAGAAATTACGCTAATCAGTATCAAAGTACGATTTATGCATATTTCTTCGTGAGCGTTCGGAAAAAAAGGGAAGTGACGTCAGAGCCGCTGTACTCTTCCATTGTTGTTAACTGTTTATATATGGAGTAAGGGGCTTACGATCTTTTCAGTCCAACAGTGCCTTACTGCGCGGCCTTTGGGTGTAAAAATAAACAGTTTAAACGATCGGGATTGTCTTTTTATGGTTTTCCAAAGGATTGTATCCGAAGAAAGACACGTGTATTTTATCGCAAAAGAAAAGATTGGACACCAACACCGCATAGTACTTTGGTGTCAGCCTATTTACAGCCCGGAGCCCGAACGTTACCCGGAGACAAAAACAGTACTCGGTTGCGAATGCCGAGGTGTACATTGTACATATTTGGCACAAAGATACACCTCAGCATGATGTATTTATATATGTTAAAACAAAAATGTAGAAATTTTTATTATTTTTTTTTTTTTTGAAAAAAAAATAGATTTTTCAAAATCTGTATTCACCGTCCGAAGAAGGAAACGTCAATAAGTAATTAAATATGGCATATACAAACATGGGATTTGGCATGAGGATACATCTCAGTACGATGTATTTAAATATGTTTTTAAAAAAAACGTGTAGAAAACAATAATAATTTTAAATAATCTTTTTAATCTTCGGGCGGAATACATCACAAAAACGTTCCTCATCGCCCGAAGCCCCAAAGTAACAAGAAGTTCAATACAAAATAAACCACTACTGTCGGTGTCGAAATAACTATTATGTTTCATCCACGGGCTGACTTGAGAATCTGAGTGTTGTTTTAGTTAATTGGTCCTTTCTTTCCATGGCCTGCACATGTGATTCCTGATTGGCAGGTGTATATTGCAGGGTATCGACCAGGTAAGTGATTACCACGGTCTAGACATACATACAAAATACGTGCCAGTTTTTTTAAGATCACAGGGTATTGTGGCGTAACCTGTCGCGACTATAGTACAATGTTAATGGACATTATCAGCCGCCCTGCTTCATTACTGTAAATAATGCTGTAAAACCTTTGATTAAGTAGACTTTCTCATCTAAAATTACAAAAACTGACCAATTACCTAGTACCAAAGAAAAGAAAATTATCACTTTGGTATCGTGAGTGGTCGTTTTTACTCTAACGCACCATACCAATAGGCCTAATAATATGCTACTTTTTTTATGAGAGAAAAATACTATAACCCCATTTCATTCTATTGATGCAAATAGAAATATATTTAGTTTAAAAGTTGATTATACTCTCAAGTCATTTATGTTGTTTTACAAGTCAGGTTAATGAAAGTGAAGCGCCTTGTCGTAAATTAGAGCGTTTGTTTACACTGTGCATACAGATTTCATTATGTACAGCCCGAACATAAAAAATGCGATATTTTCTAAAAAAAAACACAACAATTTTTTTGTCCTACATTTATATTTTTTTTACATATTTAAATACATCATATCGAGGTGTATCTTTATGCTAAATATGAACAGTATACACCTCGGCATTAGCATCCGAGTTTTGGTTTTGTCTCCGGGTTACTTTCGGGCTCCGGGCTGTAAATTGGTCGACCGGTCTGGTCTGGCACCATCGGTTTCTCCACCCTCCGACTCGCTATCCGTTTTTTCTAAAGTATCACTGTTGTAAGTAAATGTGTGTCTTTCTTCATTTACTAACAGCTCATATTGATACGGCAAAACGTTTTGCGAACGAACACTCATTGTTTTGGTAAGCTGTGCAAGTCTTAGATTCTTTATGAGTGGTACGGACTAATGCTTTTAAGTGTAAGGCTTCAGATCAAGCGACGCGTCTCTGACGTCACGGACCTCGTGATTGCCCTGCTCATTAAAGATAGGCAATTTTCGCTAAGAGCTCGTATCTGGGGTTTTGTTATGGAGATATTTTAAGTAATTAATTTTTTTTAATTTTTTTTTTTAGGTGATTCAATTTATAATTAATTGTACATGGTTGGTGCCAAATATAGGTTACGTGACATGTTTCCTTTAAGGCAAAGGTTGATGAGTTTATGTTGTTTGCAAATGGTAAGCATTTCAGACGTGAATACTACATGTAAGTAATAAAAATAGGTTAATTTATAAATGTTATGCCATTTTTTTTTTAACATCAGCTAAACTTTCGTTGTTGAGTATAGTAAACAGGCTTTGTAAATTTGTCCCAGTCTTCAAGAAAAACCCCTCTACATTTTCTCCATTACTGGCAAGGGATCTTTTATATGCACCATCACACAGACAGGATAGCACATACCATATTCCTTGATATGCCAGTCGTGGCGCACTCTACCACCAGTTGGAAGCTAAGCACTTCTGTTACATCTGTAGTAATATTAATAAATGATGTGTAATGTATGTATCTGCATGTTGTATGCTTCAATGTAACAAGTTGATAAGGCTTTTCCCCATCAGTGTTAGACTATTTGTAGTGTCTATATTTTATATATCTCTCAACACGGATGATAAAAAGAATTAATTTGGTAGTGGAACACTGCACTGGCACCACTGCTGTACCAATCTGGCATATCTACCAGATCAACATCATGTCAAGAGGTGGTAAAATTATTCTGTTACTTAATATACTTCAGATATAAATATAGAGTTTATTTGTAGCACGTCAGGACTCAATGTTGCTAGATTTAGGGTTATATCTTACACATGTTTGTATTTGAATGAATGAATGAATGCCTAATGAAACCACAGCACAAAAATACATATCTGCCATATTGGATGTCGGAGTAAAAACAGACCTTGTCTTTTAAAGTGTGCGGGTGTGATCGCACATGTACAGCGCACATAATTTCAATCTGGCATTATTTTGTCAAATATCCAATTTTCTACAGCTATCCAAAGCTGTTGTATTTTGGCAATCATAAAACAAATGTTGCAAAGTTTCAGGCAAGTTATTACAAAATGTACATTTATCTGAATCTATGTAGTTTATCATACGTAAAAAAGTACTTGTACCAATAATTCTGTGTAGCAGTCTATACTAAAACCATATCAAAGTGGTGTCTTTTAAACATTTAAAAGGTAAAACAGAATATTTTCCCCATGTAAAGCGATCAAATGTTAGACCCTTATTTGCATATTTTGTTTGTGTCTTTGGAAATGTAATTTTTTTTAAGGGTTTCTATCATATATTTTGGTGGATTTGGTAATGTTAATAGTAAATGGATCACTTTTGGTATTATTAAAGTTTTAAGGACTGTATAACCCTTCCAAGGACAGACAGTTCTCTAATTGACAAAGTTTTAATTAAGTGCTGCATTTCTAGAATCTTTGAGTTATAATTATATTCTATAATACAATCTAAATTGACTGTAAAGTTTATACCAATTAGTAGATTAAAATTTTCCGCACCCCATTCTAGTTTCCATCGTGTGTGGTGATAGACTTCTTTGGAATGCATTTTGCTACCTATCCAAATGGCTTTCCACTTAGTGTAATTAATTCTTAAACAAGAAATATCTAAGTAATAGTCAAGTAAAATCATAGTATTATTCAGAGACCGGGATGATTCGTCTAAAATAAACGTAGTATCATCAGCGTATTGTGATATCAGGTATTCTTCGCCATCAGTAGTAATGCCCTTTATAGCTTTGTTGTTTCTAATAAAAATAGCAAGGATTTCAGCACAAATTATAAAACTATATGGACTGTATTGAAAAATAATATATACCTATTGCTGGCTTACTGGGATGGATATTATTACAGAACACTGTATTACAGAAGACTAATTCCTGACATGACATGTTAAGTATTACATAACCACTGCCAGATGATACAAAATTACTGTGCCCGATATATATAATAGCCATCACATTTAACCATTTTATTAATTAAATATAATAATATATTTGTTGATATTAAGCAATAAGGTGCATTATATATCTTAAACATTATCCAGCTTAAACATTCCTTTAAAACAGGGTTTTTGATTACTTTAGAATTTAAATTGTTTTTTTTAGGCCACTTTAACATACAGCAATTTCTTAATAACTTCAAATATTATGAAGTCCAAAAAGACTGCAATTTTATTTATATATACAAACAGGGTTCATCGCCTTAAATACCAAACAAATTCAAAGACTTTCAGCTACCATTTTCAAAGATAAATAAAGACTTTTACAAAGTGGGCAAAGATAATAGAATGCAATAAAAATACCAAATCAGTTCATGAAAGGTTAAACCTTGTAAATAAAAGTTGTGTGTTATGATGTAGCTATGCCAGCAGAAGGAAGGTCAGAATATTGACGTTAACTGAAGAAAAATGAACAATAAAATAAAAGAATAAACAAAATACGAGAATTTAATGACTTTTACAGACTTTTATTACAATTCAAAGACTTTCAAAGACCTAAAAAAAATTTTTTTTTAAATTTAAAGACTTTCAAGGAACTTAAAGACCGCTAGGAACTCTGTCAAATTATATAGCTTTACATCACTTCTGTTTCACGCCCACTCCTCCCAAATAGTCAACTTCACTTACTTTCATTTTCACAAAAAATGGAGATGATATCTATAGTCATCAGCCTTTCATATAGAATTTGTGTTTCAGTAATGTGCAAAATATTTTAATTCCAAACTAAAGGTTTATCAGGCTTTCTAATACAATCTTGATAAGATAGCTTACTGTAATTGGCTTGAAGCTTAAAACACAAAATATACTAACAGTAAAAATAACATGGCCAGCAGTACATTAAATCTGCAAGGTTACCTCCAAGTAGTAGCAAGGAAATTCAATAAACTCCTTTCCATAAACAAAACAGCACATACCACAGAGGGTTTTTTATGTCTTGGTTGTGGAACATTGGCTGGGACAGGTAAAAACCTGAGAGGTCCACTGAGGGAGATCGATCCCATATGACCCAACACACTTCACATGAGTGCTCTATCAATGAGTTATTCCTTCTCTTCATCAAAACAGTAACAAAATAATCATTGAATTTTGAACTGATTAACAACCAGTAGAACATATTAATTAAATCATCGGCTATTGGATGTCAGAGATTTGGTCATTCCAACACGTAGTCTTCAGAAGAAACCTGTTACATATTTTTTATTAGTCACAAAAATTTAAGGGCTCTTTTACGTGCATTTTCCCAAAGATCTATATGACTGCTTTTGATATATCAGTCATGGGGCACTGGTGGTTGGGATGGCGGAAAACCTAATGGTTCCACTATGGAGGTTCGATCCTACAACCCAAGCATCACAGCCAAGTGCACTATCTACTGAACTACATCCTGCTCCCCCCAAATTCATAAGAACAGAGTTAAAAACATTAAAAGTTTGTTTTGTTTAATGGCACCACTAGAGCACATTGATTTATTAATCATTGGCTATTGGATGTCAAACATTTGATAACTTTGACATATAGTCTTTAGAGAGGAAACCTGCTATATTTTCCCATTAGTAGCTAGAGATCTTTTATATGCACCATCCCACACACAGAATAACACATACCACGGCCTTTGATATACCAGTCATGGTGCACTGGCTGGAGCAAGAAATAGCCCACTGGGCCCACAGATGGGGATCGATCCCAAACCAGCCACGCATCAAGGGAGCCCTTTACCAGTGGGCTACGTCCCATCCCTCATAAAAACTATCACCAAAAGCATAAAAATGATCGAAACTTGCAATTACATTAACCCACTACAAATGGCAGCCAGCCGGTTATTGATAAAAGCTTGGAGCCTGAAACCCCAGAAGAAAGGAGTGTGTAATGTATCTGTACATAACCTGTTACATTTGTTACAGCTTATACCTGTGTTCTGGTGTACTGGCAGCAGCATATGGCCGATCCTGGCAGGCGCCCGGGTCGGGGCACAGGTAAACCGTGTTTGTGCAAGTGTATGATTCTACACAAGAGCTTGCAATCACTCACAGGTAAACATGATGATACTCGTATCACCAGATGACTGCTTTTAGCAATATGTGTGTATAGTCTCCAAGTGCACATATGTCAATGCGTAACTAACACTATGTTACAGAATGTGCTCTTCTGAAAGTCTGGATGCTAACTGAAGGAACCGGTTTTTAAAATTTTAAACTTATATGCATGTTTAGGTTAAAAAAAAGAAAAGTCATGGGCATATGCTTTCAGCATACAAGACTGACTGTCAAGGACTGGATTTATTGGCTAGTTAAGTGTTAAAAGTTAACAACTTATTTTGACATCACTAGACCACACATTGAGCAATATGTAGCCCAGTGGTAAAGCGCTCGCTTGATGCGAAGTTGGTTTGAGATCGATCCCCATCAGTGGGCCCATCAAAGACTGTGGTATGTGCTATTCTGTCTATAGGATGGTGCATATAAAAGATCCCTTGCCGCTAATATAAAAGAATAGCCCATGAAGTAGCGACAGCAGGTTTCCTCCCTTAATATCTATGTGGTCCTTAACAATATGTCCGACGCCATATAACCATAAATAAAATGGGTGAAGGCGTCGTTAAATAAAACATTTCCTTCCTTCACTAGAGCACACTGATTTCCTAATCATCAGCTATTGGATGTCAAACATTTTATAATTCTGACATACTGTCTTAGAGGAAACACACTCCCCACAGACAGAAATAAAGAAAGATATGTTTTATTTAACGACACACTCAACACAATTTATTTACGGTTATATGGCGTCAGACATATGGTTAAGGACCACACAGATTTTGAGAGGAAACCCGCTGTTGCCACTTCATGGGCTACTCTTTCCGATTCGCTGCAAGGGATCTTTCATTGAAGCCAGCTCTTTAACACATCTGTAGGTATGATGGAAGAAAACCAACCCTGTTTTAGAATATTAGTATCTATTCAATGTATTTCTGGTCATACTCATACTAATGTTTGTGGAAATCCAAATTAGATCCCCCCCCCAATAATTTCATATGTATAAAAAAATATATATAGTAGGAAATGATAAGACCGTTTAAGCTACTACAAATATTAACACAATCAAAAAGAAATTGGATATAAAGACACTGATGCTCTAAACAGGAATATTTATTGAAAGTGTAACTTTAGTCATTAAAAGGCCTTATCTTATTATTCCAAAACACACAGGACAGTCCTTTTAAGATTAAAGGGTTTTATTTCCCTGGACTGCAGTAATTCATAATGATGTCTCTGCCATATATATGTACAAACTAATGCACTAGAGGCCTTGTCTGCTAGCTTCCAGATATACATGAATATATATTTCCATACATCTACATGTATCTATATTATAACGGGTTCATTTGAGTTCGTGAATGTAAAATAACCAGTTTTCTAAGACCGTTTACAGAAAATGTAATTAAGATAATTAACAATTTATGACAGCTGCAT
The DNA here is from genome assembly GCF_016097555.1 of Gigantopelta aegis. Taxonomy (NCBI): domain Eukaryota; kingdom Metazoa; phylum Mollusca; class Gastropoda; order Neomphalida; family Peltospiridae; genus Gigantopelta; species Gigantopelta aegis. The sequence continues at coordinate 65,355,671 of NC_054702.1, forward strand.
GAATTGACAAAAGAAAAGAAAGAATAAAGGAAAGAAAAAAAAAGAATAAATAAATGAATGAATGAATGAATAAATGAATGAATGAATGAATGAATGAAGGAAATGGTTTATTTAATGACGCACTCAACTCATTTTATTTACGGTTATATAAGTCAACATAACCAAATAAAACATCTATTGAGTACACTTAATAAAAATACATTGCATAAGTAACTGATGATAACTGTGATACATTCAAATAAACAAATATACAGCAAAATAAAAACAGAATATTTCTTTTTGGTTCAATTGTAATTACATGGAAGGACTGGAAATAACAGACAAGATGATGCCTGATGGGTCGAGGTTCTGTCAATGCATTTGATGATCCTACCCATCCTTGAAAAGAGAAGAGAGAAAAGATAAAAATCCTCAATTAGGCCGAGAGCTTTTCAAAGAAGCTTATTACACTAGAAGTGATCAAGGTCTGGACGTTTGGCTTTGATGAGTGGCATGAAGTATTGGTTCCCACTGTGTGGTCAACATGTAAACAAGCTTCACTCATCAAGAGAACAGCCAACACCTCCAGCCATGCATCACCTTGTCTGACCATTCGGGCTGTCTGGCCCTCTGTATTAGAAAAACACATGACCTTCCCGCCCTGCAGTTCCAGTGGAACAGAGCGCATATAGGTAAACGCTGGTAGATGGAGGCCAAATGGAACATGTAATTGATTTAGCTGCTCAATGAAAAGAAACGGAAATGGAGAGTGTGTGATTGCTAAAGCAGACAAAGAGGAACACACATTCTGAGAGTAGACTGCTAAAGCAATACATGTCCCCTACCAGGGCCCCAACAAAAGTTCATGCATCCTATGACCAAGGGCTGTAACTCTGTCAAAAATAGGCAAATTCCCATGAAAGTTAAAGTTTGTTTTGTTTAACGACACCACTAGAGCAGATTGATTTATTAATCATCAGCTACTGGATGTCAAACATTTGATCATTTTGATTTTGAGTAAAGCAATACAAATTCCCCAACAGGCCCCAAACATATTTCATAAATCCTAAGACCAAGGGCCATAACTCTGTCAAAAATAGGCAAATCCCCATAAACATCAAACTTGATCTATAACTCTACATGGTAAAGCTATACAAAACATTTTAGCTCAAGAAAAAAATGAAAAAAAGACTGGAAAACTATGTTTGACAGATGGACAGACAGATAGACGGACAGACAGATGGAGACAAACCCTATAGTCCCCTCTGGTTGAATGGGTTGGAGACTAATAAAATAATCAGTTGAGATAAGGTATACAAATTATTGACTCTTAGATAACTGAATTTACATTCTATTCCTGCTACTTTCTCTCTTCCTAAACATCAATCTAATTAAAATTAGCTCCACTGGTTATATTACATGTGGATTTAACAACACCCTGATGGAGCTCATATCCAGTTGACCTTTCATTCGGTCAATCAAAACCTTACTTGCAAAATCATGTCAGTGATTTGAAAAGAATTTGAAAAGAATTTGAAAACATTCGGGATTATGCAGAGGGTATACGAAATGATTCGGGTGAATTAAGAAGTATGCTGGAAACTAATTTCAATATAAAATTTTATATAAAATTTGTTTCAAGATGAAAAAAAACCCTGTTATGGTATAGCCATAAAATCTGTTTATACTAGTATACAATCCAAAGTTTATTACTGCACTTTTCCCCCAGTTTTGTAATGTTGAAATAGACCAACAAATTCGCCTATTACATAGTCTCGCCTGATATTTTTAGAATTTGTATGCTCACGAATAACGCTATAAAAGGTGAAGTGTAATTGGTCGATATTTAAATTATTTATAGATGAAATGTCGCCTGGACATGGGAGTCTGTTAGACCTACTGGTAGGCAAGTAGAGCTAATTTTAATCAGATTGCCTAAACATGCATCTCACACACACAGTTGGTAGAGCACTTGCCTGCTGTGTTTTGGTCATAAGACTAAACCGCCTTGATACACTCACTCTTTGATTGGGTTTCTTCCAGCACCAAGCCATGGTACCTATATGTTGTCCTGTATGTGGAAAAATGCATATAAAAGATCCCTGTTGCTACTAATGGAATTTGTTTTTACATTTTACGTAACAGGTTACTTCCGAAGACTATGTGTCAGAATTACCAAATCTTTGACATCCAATAGCCTAGATTAATTAATCAATCTGCTCTAGTGGTGTGGTTAACCAGAAGTTTTAATTGGTAAAATATTATTATTTTCATTATCATTTATTTGTATAATCTATCATAAGATATGGCATGATTTTCTCTGTTGACAGGGTTTCTGCCTGAGGGTAAAATGGGTATGGTGCCATACCCAAAATATTTTGCAGATTTTTTTATTTTTTTTAAAGTTAACATTTTGACAAAATTAATTACTCTTTACCATTACTGTATTATTTTCTTAACCCTAACCCTAAACATAACCCATTTTCCTTCCCCATAGCCCCTGTTGACTGTGGATGCATTCAATTCCATAGCACCATACCTATAGATCATAGCAAGGGAACTGCTGTTCAAATATTATCAATTACAGGGTCAATATTCCAAAACATTTCAAACCTAGATCTTGGTAGTGAGGGCACTTATTATGGTCTGTGTTATTTTTATTTTGTATGTCCTACCTTAAAATTATTTTCTAGCAGAAAGACTGGACCCCACAAGAACCAGCAGCCAGTGGAATGACCAGTGTAGTCTCACCTGAAATGATGTTTAGCAATCTGCTTCCCTGCACATTTCCTCCAGGCTCCAAACATTTATCTTACAATGAAACAAATTGTATGCAGTCTGACACATTCATTGTGATTCTGAATCATGTGACAGAACATGCCAAGTAACAGAACATGTTCAGCTGGCTGAATCATGTGGCAAAACATGCTGAGATAAACTGAGAATATAACCAAACATGTTGGATCTAGTTGAAGTATAACATAATGAACCTAGTGTAAGTATCAAAGTTAAATCTAGTAGAAGTAAATAACAGAACATGTTGAACCAAGTGGAAGTACACAACAGAACATGTTGAACCAAGTAGAAGTACACAACAGAATATGTTGAATCTAGTGAAGTATATAGCAGAACATGTTGAATGTAGCGGAAGTATATAACAGAACATGTTGAATCTAGTGGAAGTATATAACAAAACATGTTGAATATAGTGGAAATATTATAACAGAACATGTTGAATCTAGTGGAAGTATATAACAGAACATGTTGAATCTAGTGAAGTATATAACAGAACATGTTGAATATAGTGGAAGTATGTAACAGAACATGTTGAATCTAGTGAAGTGTATAACAGAACATGTTGAATCTAGTGAAGTGTATAACAGAACATGTTGAATCTAGGGAAGTGTATAACAGAACATGTTGAATGTAGTGGAAGTCTATAACAGAACATGTTGAATCTAGTGAAGGTGTAACAAATAAGAGCTAGTACAACAGAACAAACATGCTGAAATGTAACAGAACTGCCTTCACTTTAGTGAGTGTAATACTGATCAAGTTGAGTCAGGTTAGAGTATAACACACATTCAGCCAAGTGAGAGTATAACCCATTCTCTGATTGTTTTTTCCTGTCCCACAATTGGTATGTGCTTTTTTTTTCTGTCTCACAATTGGTATGTGCTGCCATGTCTGCAGGATAGTGAATATAAAAGACCCCTCACTGCTAATGGAAAAATGTAGGTTTCATCTGAAGACTACAAGACTGTGTGTCAGAGAGAGAGAGAGAGAGAGAGAGAGAGAGAGAGAGAGAGAGAGAGAGAGAGAGAGAGAGAGAGAGAGAGAGAGAGAGAGAGAGAGAGAGAGAGAGAGAGATGAGAGAGAGAGAGATGAGAGAGAGATGAGTCATGTAATAGTGCCTTTGGCTTAACTGAGTTCAATTAACATAAAAGTGCAACATTTAGATATGTTGCTATGATGTTAGTTTTTAAACAGGTGTTTGTTGATTGTAGCTACATGTAGCTGTAGAGTTCTGCAATACAGATATCTGGAGAACATTACAGACTGTTGTTAAATCATCAGTGTTAATCATAGGCCTACGTGTACTTCATATGTTTGTACAGTCAAACCGGCTTTTAAAGGTCACCTACGTGACAACATTAAATTGTCTTTACACATACACCTACATGTATTGCAACACACATAGGTCTTTCATTAGATTCTATATACTAGCTGACCTAAAGCAAACAAATCTGATGAACACTGACAACTGTTATTCAATCTCAAAATAAATAATTTTCTAGTACAGTGAAACCTCTCAAAACCAAAATGCCCTCAAAACCAGACATTTTTCAGTCCCTTTTTAATAAGCAATACAGGACTTAAATTCTCTAAACCGGATCCACCTGAAAACCAGACATTTTACTTGACCTCTGAGGGTGTCTGGTTCAGAAATGGTTTCATTGAATATCACATGTACTGTTAAATCTTTAGGGCCCATCTGTAGTCTGTCCCATTCCACCTACAAAAATGTTTGTTTTTTAGTAAATATTTTCAGTTTGGTTTGACATAAGAAGAAAAGTAAAAGTGTTTTGGAAATAACAAAAAAATACCCACCTATTTTTGTGTACAATTTAGAAAACAATCAGCTCAGAAGTAAATAGCTTGTAGTAAGTTCCATAGTATGAAAAAAAGGCGTTCCCTTTGGGAAGAACTATATAGACTTAAATCATTAATGGCATCACATGCATACAATTTGTATGGCGTTGCCATAGTGTTAACAACTCACACTCTATTAGAATTGTCAGTCTAGACTCCAAAGGTTTTATAAGCATGAGAACTGATAAAAAAAACAAGTTTGTTTTGTTAAATGACACCACTAAAGCACATTGATTTATTATCATCAGCTATTGGATGTCAAACACATGGTCATTTTGACACAGTCATAGAGAAGAAACCCACTACATTTATCCATTAATAGCAAGGGATCTTTTATATGCACCATCCCAGACAGGATAGCACATACACATGGCCTTTTATATACCAGTCGTGGTGCACTGGATGTGACAAGAAATAGCCCAATGGAGCCACCGATGGGGATTGATCCCAGACTGACTGCGCATCAAGCAAGTGCTTTACCACTGGGCTATGTCCCCCACCCCTAGAGGCCCGATAAAGTATCTGGATGGGTTAAATAAAAGAATGATATAAATTGTCTACAAAGGCTACACGAGAAGACTAATAAATATGGCCTATAAAGTGAAATTTTACTGTTCAGTCAAAATTTAAGTCATTACACCTACTTGAAAGTTTTACATATTATGAAGATATCCTTATATTACTGGAATGTCAAAAAAACACAACAACAACCCCAACATAGATCACAGGACTAAATCTTGATCCACGGGACAAAAAGAGTTCTAATCGGTGTATGAATCTTTTTTTTCTGTGTCCAGTCAAACCATTCATGTTTTATAGCGATTAACCATACAAAATTGAACTTTTCTACAATGCAACAAAGAGAAAATTAGTTAAAATAAAATCCAGCAGACACACATGTACATATCTTCGGTACTAAAACAGTTTTTTTTTTTTTAAATACATAGGAAATAAAGATTTTTTGTTCCTTTTTAAACATTTACTGACTATTTATTTACAATTGAATACAGGTATTTAAAGTCATTACATCTTTATCATTGTTGCACAGATGGTAATAATGTTTGGTGAGTAAATCAATATGAGATATTAAAAATGTATTATATCCTGGGAAAATTTCTATAGTCACAGCTTGAAATACACCATACATACATGTAGGTAAAAATTTATTAAAATTCCATCACAAATCATTTGTGCACATTTGTTAAAAACAGCTTCATTGGAGTGATCGAAATGATATTCTTATTTTCCACAAAATTTCCATCGTGGATGTGGATAGGGCTTGGATTTGGGATTGGGGTTGGGGTATGAACTAATACTGATGTCATAAAATGATCTACCTGTCAAACGTGACTAACTAGTCGATTATTGGTGACCAAAATTAAACAAATTACACTTAAGATAAATAAATAAATAAATAAATAAATAAATGTTTTATTTAATGACACACTCAACACATTGTATTTTATGGTTATATGGTATCAGACATATGGTTAAGGACCACACAGATATTGAGAGAGGAAACCCGCTGTCGCCACTTCACAGGCTACTCTTTTCAATTAGCAGCAAGGGATCTTTTAAATGCATCATTCCACAGACAGGGTAGTACATACCATGGCCTTTGATATACCAGTCATGGTGCACTGGCTGGAATGAGAAATAGCCTAATGGGCCCACCGATGGGGATCGATCCCATACCGACTGGGAGCGATCCCACACTGACCGCGCATCAAGCGAGTGCTGTACCACTGGGCTACATCCCACCCCTACACTTAATATATGCGACATTTTAACCAAAATGACAGTCCCGTGATTGCCATCCATTTTAGACCCATAAAACGGAAGTACATCAAAGTCTCCTATAATCATACAATTTTTTAATATAATTTTATTTCATTTCACAAAAAAAGAAAGGAATTTCTTTTTTTCCCAAATGGTTTTCCTTTTTCACCAACACTGACACAAACAAAAATTATATGTGAAAAACATGTTTTGAAAGATAAAAACAGACTGTCCCTATAGGCGATCAGGCTTTCTACCAGAAAATAGTTTGAGGGTACATAATAAAAACAAAAAACAGATTGTAAGTGCCCCTACTAGGTGGTTATGGCTTTGAAATCTTGTGAAGATGGACATTACATTCATACTCTTTGACAAATTTTAAATAGCAGTTCTCTTATAATCTATTTTAAAATTCTTTTAAAATATATCGATTAACTTCCAGGATTTTAGGGTACATAATTTTACTCTTTATAACCTTTGGCAGAAACACTGTCTATAGACAGACATTATTTTGTCTACCACTGTGTGTGTTTCCATAGTAGACCTATCCTCAGTGACCTGAAATGTACTTTATACAGTTTTCACCATTAGCAAAATCAAGGCGAACTGAAGATCACTCTCTAAGATGAAGAACGATGGAAGGAAATATTTATTTAATGACGCACTCAACACATTTATTTACGGTTATATGGCATCAGACATATGGTTAAGGACCACACAGATATTGAGAGAGGAAACCTGCTGTTGCCACTTCATGGGCTAATCTTTTCGATTAGCAGCAAGGGATCTTTTATATGCACCATCCCACAAACAGGGTAGTACATACCACAGCCTTTGATATACCAGGCTGGAATGAGAAATAGCCCAAGGGGCCCACTGACAAGGATCGATTCCAGACCGACCGCGCCCCCCCCCCCCCCCCCCCCCCCATCTAAAATGAATTTTCAAATAAAATGTCTCGCTCGGAGTCCTTTTTAAATGGATGTTTTACAAGATGTCTGCCATATAGCATATATATGTTCAAGTATATGTATGTATAAAATGTATGTGTCTTTACAGTCACTATTTAAACAGGTGGTCATCATTTTTAAGACATGTTTAGGAGGTGTCCTATGTAAAGCCCCAGTCACACTGTCAAGGATCAGGACTCCGGGTTATCCATGGATACGATCTGGTATCATTCGTGACAATCCGTTGTGGTCCGTACTAAACTGTACCGATCCTTAGCGACCCGTAGCGCTCCCCGTTGTCAACTAACCCCTATCCTTAATAATCTTTGGTTTATTCATTGAAAACCATAGTTAAACCATAGGGGACTGCGGAAAGACCACTATTTGGGGTTATCCGTGAGGTTTTCATCCGTCATGGATCCGGCCTAACAATCCTTGACAGTGTGACTGGGGCTTAAGGGGTTCAACCGTATACAAGTCAGTGATTTATCCACAATTTTTTGCCATGGTCCCATGCATGTCTGATGGGTTTGGGAAAATTAAGGCGAGCAAATACTACATGGGACATTTTTTTACGGCGACTGAATGATGATGCACACCACTGTTATATTAATTTATTACAACAGACATAATTAAATATATATATTGGGAATTTTTAGCATAGAATTTAATTGAGCATTTTCAGTGCCACTTTCTTTTGGGAAGGGACCCATGTTCGGACCCACAGAACGCCAGGATAAATCCCGTCTAGCCAGTAGATCTAACAGCATTGCGTGGACTCCCATGTCCAGGTGACATTTCATCTATAAATAACAATTTAAATATCAACCAATTACACTTCGCCTTTTATAGCGTTATTCGGAAGCATACAAATTCTAAATACATCGGGCGAGACTATTTATGCAATGGTCGAACTTGTTGGTCTATTTCAACATTGAAAAAACAGGGGGAAAAGTGCAGTAATAAACTTTGGATTGTATACTAGTATAAACAGATTTTATGGCTATACCATCATGTTTTTTTTTCATCTTGAAACAAATTTTATATAAAATTTTATACTGCAATTAGTTTCCGGCATATTTCGTAATTCACCTGAATTATTTCGTATATGCTCGGCATTATCCCGAATGTTTTCAAATTCTTTTCAAATCACTGGCATGATTTTGGAAGTAAGGTTTTGATTGGTCGAATGAAAAGTCAACTGGACATGAGCTCCAACAGGCTGCTGTTAGATCCACATGTAATAGTGGAGCTAATTTTAATTAGATTGTTACTTCAACAGGTGGTCATCATTTTAGTGACATGTTCAGGAGGTGTTGTATGTTAGAGGTTCCACTGTAGACACAAACAAGTGATCTCTGATCAGTCTGTCTGTACATCTGGCCTTGCTGTCAGCAGCAGACACAACAGCACTTAGCTGGCTAATTGGCTGATGCCATCAGTGGATGAGCAGTCATTCTGTAAGACGACCTAACCAATAACCCACTGTTTACTATCCTGTAAGCGGATAAACCAATGCTTACTATTCAGTAGGCCAATAAACTTGTTGTTTACTATGTGTACTTCACTCACAGGAACATGTGGATGTCGTAATTGTCCATATGACTATCGTTCTTCCCATGCTTAAAGCTTTCATCGTGTGGAACTTGGTGCAGTTCTTTGGGACAGTTTGGTACAAGAAAGTCAGTGTGATCAAATAACACAATTAATAACCCTGATCATATTGTACCAACCAGAGGCACTTTTCAAAAAGACATGCTGATATACATATATTCAGCTTGAACACTTTTTTTTTCTTCTTTTTTTGGGGGGGGGGGGGGGGGGGGGGAGGAGCTATCACTTTGGTTCCCCATTCTCCCCTGAAACTAATTTTATTTCCCCATAGCATGTGAATTAAAAAAGAAAAAAAAAGAAAGAAAAAAGTACTATAAAAAATTAAATATCAATGCTCAAAATGGTAATATTTTAAATGGCTCACCATGAACTAAGAAGAACAATTAATCACTTGCCTCAATAATTTTTCAAGTCAGGGTCTGGAAAATGGGTTACCATTATATATATATATATACACCAGTCCAATCTTAAACAATGCACGTCTTCATATAAACAATAAATTATTAATAGATCACATAAACAAGCAAAGATGGATTACATGTAGCTACAAGGGATATTTTATATGCACCTTCCCCACTTACAGCACAGCACATACCATGACCTTTTATACACTAGTCCAATCTTAAAGAATGCACTTTAAGACTTCATAAAAATAATAAATTATTAATAGATCACATAAACAAGCAAAGATGGAATCATAAACAGCTGGCCCAGCCAGCGGGATACAAAACATACACCACACGCCATTCACAGGCATAAACATGGCATATTCTCAGGTATAAACCAGGCATATTTATAGGACATGGAGCTGCTATTTCTGACAACATGCAGGTGCTTTTTTGATACTTTTTGGCACCAGAGGCTTCCTAGCACAAACAAACCATAGAAATTTATAAGGGTTCTAATATCAGTGTTTATATAAACCACTTGAGATCTATACATATACAAAGTCTATTTTGTCTGTTAATCTGTTGAAAGCCTGTGATGCGCATTACAACTTGGCATAGAGTTACAGTGAATAGACTTATTAGTATGGAAATCGGCAACACTGCTTGTTTTTTCTTCTTCTTCTTTTTCACTAAACATTAAAATCAATCAATTTCATGATTAATATTATGAATATTAAATCTGTTATAAGTATACTTAGTGTAATTTTTAACTTTCTGTTGCTATTTGTTTTTGTAAATCTGGAGGGGGGGGGGGGGGGGGAGGGAGCCAGCCAGTAATGTAATAATTATGACAGTCTTCAGAGTATATCTTCAACATTTTTCATTTCTCACTCCAGCAAGTGCACCATGACTGGTATATCAAAGGCCATGGTATGTGTTATCTTGTCTGTGGGATGGTGCATATAAAAGATCCCTTGCTGCTAGTCGAAAAGAGTAGCAGGTTTCTTTTATATGTGTGGCCCTTAACCATATGTCCGATGCCATACAACCATAAATAAAATGTGTTGAGTGCATTGTTAAATAAAACATTTCCTTCCTTCAAACATTTTTCCATTAGCAGCAGAGAATCTTTTACATATACTTTCCCACACAGAGAATAGCACAACACACCACTGCCTTTGATATAGCAGTCGTGCAGCACTAGTTAGTATGGGGGGGGGGGGGGGGAACCCCATCAGTCTGCCAAGGAGATTCGATCCTTTTACCCAAATACCTCAGGTGAGTGTTCTACCAATTGAGCTACATGTAAATCTTGCCCTCCTATCAATGAACACAACATACTAGTCATCCCCACCGCATGAAGAAAAAAATAATAAAAAAATAAATAAATAAAATAAAATAAAAATAAAGAATTTACCTATAGATGACCTTATACAGGAATGACTAGTGTAGAAATAAAAATAAAATTAACCGAAGAAAACACATCTGAGATACACTCATGACCAACAACCTTGATTTATAAGGGAATCATGATATATTGCAAAGCCATCATTAACTCTGCTTACCAGTCTATTGGGTTGTAATAACAATGGCATATCGCCATTCACACAATCCTCTAATTCAACACTGTCATCATCAATACTTAATCTGAAAATGTCACCAGAGTATTTCCAGCTACACAGAGAAGAACTGTAATGTATTTATAGTTGACCAAATAAATGGCCGAGACTGAACAAATAGCTGTTTATAGCCATTGTGTTGAGGATGAGAGTGAATCACTGATCTCACAATAATTAAATGTCTTGACACCACCTGATGCTGAATTCCCACCAGCACCTGCTGGAAATAACCAACACTTCTTCGATAACAGTTTTATATTGTAACTAACTTACAGGAGAAAGGTCAAACAAGTATGCACATGCAATAGTTAAAATTATATTGATGCTAACTTACAGGAGAAAGGTCAAACAAGTATGCACATGCAATACTGTTAAAATTATATTGTTGCTAACTCAGTTTCCTTTTCCCTTTTTCATATAAATATAAAAATTGTTCCATTCAAGTGTCCCTTGCATATTCTTATTCCCAGTCTGGAGCTCGTCGTAGTAAGATGTGTTTGTGCACACTGCATGTGCTTTCGCGGCTCGACTTGGGGATCCTTCACTTTTGTTGTTTTTGTCAGCGAAGTGAAGTTTTCTACTGGGATGTATGCGGCCATTGGAACTGATTGAACGCTGGAACGCTTCTCGTTTTGACAGTCTGCACCACCAGGTTGGATTCTTTTTTAGCGAGATTCCTTGCCTCCACGTTATTTCTCCGTCTACTATGTTGACTTGGTTTTTTCATGACTCGTATGACAGCCATTCTGCAGAATGCCATGGTTGTTTGCGTTTAGTCTCTACATGTCCGAGCCTGTCCTAGCAGCACTGGAAGATTGACTCAATGAAGAAATAGGAAGCGGGGTCGGCCCCTACTACTATTTTCTAGACTTTACTCTGTTTTATTGTGATACCATCTTGTATCCTCCGGAGTCGGGCCCATCCGCACCACTATACCAACCCATGACGACTGAACTATACCCTAGTCTGATTCTCTGTCTCGTTCAGATGGATCCGGCTTCTCAAGATCTGTATTTCAGGACAGCACTACACCTTCAATGTCTAATGATTGTCAATCTTGGGGTTTTCTTGACGGGATGCAACCCATCTCATCCCTACAAGCTGTGCACCCTAACGGCCTTAATGAGGCCACTCATGTGGACATATAGATCGGACTTTAAACTTTTAGACCTGGCCATGCTAGAGATCGGACCCGTGACGGACATGCCTGAAACCGTAGTGGTATAAGGGCATGTTAAAAAAGTTCAAGCTCAAGCTAACTTACAGGAGAATTAAGATCATACAAGTATGCAGATGTATGCAATAGCTTGCCTTGTCCTTCAAACGTTTTATTGAAAAGTAATTTACATGAGGGTATCTTTTTTGTCCCATGTGTATGTTCATTGCAAATATTTTTTTAAATGTCTGAATATTGAAGAGACCAAACGGCAGCTGCATATATACTGCACTGGGCTTGGGAATACGTGTAATCACTAAATTACACAAGTTTGAGTCACTGGAATATGTGAAGTATTTCTCGTTCCATCCAGTGCTCCAAACCTGAACTGGTGTAACAAAGGCCATGGTACGCACTATCCTGTCTGTGAGATGGTACCTATAAAAGACCCCTTGAGCTACTGGTTGAAAAGAATAGTCAAGATAGTGGCACTAGATGAAACCATTCTGTGTGTGGTTCGTAACCATATGTCTGATGCCATACAACTGTCGATAAAAATCTGTTCAGTGCAACTGTTAAACAAAAACATTTCGTTCGGCTCTTATTAAAAATAGAGCTGGGCAGTATACTGTATATATACAGGACTCTATATTGTGATCAATTTGGTTGCATATGCAACCATTTTTTTTCATTTGGGAACTAAAACATTTCATACTATCTAAATACAAGAAGGAAGGAAGGAAATGTTTTATTTAACGATGCACTCAACACATTTTATTTACAGTTATATGGCGTCGGGCATATGGTTAATGACCACACAGATATTGAGAGAGGAAACCCACTGTCGCCACTTCACAGGCTACTCTTTTTGATTACCAGCAAGGGATCTTTTATATGCACCATCCCATAGACAGGATGGCACATACCATGGCCTTTGATGTACCAGTCGTGGTGCACTGGCTGGAGCGAGAAATAGCGCTATAGACCCACTGATGGAGATCGATCCCAAACCGACTGCTCATCAAATGAGCGCTTTACCACTGGGCTACGCCACACCCAAATACAAGTAGGTGACATCTGGCTCCTAGATGGCAAAGTTAACATAGAGGGCTGGCATATACTGTTCAGTATTGGTATCATGTCAATACTGACTTACCGTTCCAATCAAATTTCAAAATACAGAAATTTTGGTATTGAAAAATGTTTTTCGTCATTAAGTAAAGCAGTAACAATTTAATATATCTGATGAATGCAAAATAGCTGAAAAGAACAATGGACATCATTCTTGCTCAGAATCAACAGAAAAACATGTACAGAATGTATGAAATTAGTGGGTGAGCCTTAACTTGGGCATGCATTTGAAGCAGAGTATACCGAAAACATTGCTTGATATCAGTATCGGTATTGATATTATGTTAATACCGATACTTAAGTAAATCACTCCCAAAATACTGAACATGAAATTTCAATACCACCCACCTCTAATTAAAAATGTTGTTCTGATTTTTATTCTAAATATAAATCAAAGTACTTCCTAGATGCCCAAGACAAATGGTTTGATATCTGTGTCAAATACACGGAAATGGAGACTGGCATGGATTTTCTCCACAAGAACATGCAATGGACACCCGAGGGACACAATCAGCTTTATATAAACCAAATAAATATCGCCATTGCTTTGTACCAACACATCCACTAACAAGTCATCTGTATCCGACTGGCTCAAGACAGAAATACTCTGACAAAAGGAAGTCCATCTTAATGAACCCCCATGACATTTGAATAGCCTCATTGTCCAATTCCCCATCATTGAAATACTTCGTGTGCAATCAACAAAGTGATGAAGTAACGTGTCTTGGGGATTACTAAACAGTGATTAATGTAAATTAGACAGAGAGAAAGAGAGATTTGTGCAAACAGACTAGTAGGTGGAAGGAAATGATATCGAGTGGGCTTGGTTTAAGTCTTCTATATAAGCAACCATAAATGTACATAATTACCGGAGTCTAAAGCTGTTGAAAATACAATAGTATAACAAGAATCCCACAGAATTATAAATGTCTTATACGTACTACGAATGTATTCAGTATTCATCAAAACTGAAGTTTGTGAAAAACAAATTTAAGCAGTCCATTATTAAGACCTAGAAATAGAAATTCACCTTTAAAACCTCTCCAGAAATCACAGGTAATTTTTCAAGAGACAGATCAATGTACGATTATCTCATCTGCCATTTAGCTTGTGAATGTTTTATATTTTAATTCCATAATGTTCTAAAAAACCCAAAAACATTTGAAGTCCTATCTTTCACACAGGATCTCAAACCCTCCCATCACTCTATATATTCTATATTTCCAGGCTAGGGATTTTCGAAGCTATCTTAATGCTACGAAATTGTAAAACCATCGTAGACTATGATATCACTATGTCGTGTGCTGTAGTGATAGCACACGACATAGTGATATCATATCTTACAATGGTTTTATGATTTTGTAGCGTTACGATAGCTTTGAAAATATCAGTCCTGGAGGCCACATTTTTTCTAAGCAAGATATATTTCTTTTGGCCTGCTATTTAAAAAAAATTAAATAAAAATAACACTAGGGCATATTAACTTCCTGATTAAAAAAGAAAGAAATGTTTTATTTAACGACGCACTCAACACATTTTATTTACGGTTATATGGCATCAGACATATGGTTAAGGACCACACAGATTTTGAGAGGAAATCTGCTGTCACCACTACATGGGCTACTCTTTCCGATTAGCAGCAAGGGATCTTTTATTTTCGCTTCCCACAGGCAGGATAGCACAAACCATGGCCTTTGTTGAACCAGTAATGTATCACTGGTCGGTGCAAGTGGTTTACATCTACCCATCGAGCCTTGCGGAGCACTCACTCTAGGTTTGGAATCGGTATCTGTATTAAAAATCCCATGCCTCGACTGGGATCCGAACCCATTACCTACCAGCCTGTAGACCGATGGCCTAACCACGACCACCACCGAGGTCGGTAAACTTCCTGATTAAAGTTGTATGTCGAATTTTTGTTTTTGAAGTAAATGTTTTTAACATACATGTATGCAGTGAAATGAACATTCACAGATGCAGCAAGTTTCGTTGATCAAGGACTTACAGTTACAGTTTGTGAGAAATGGACCGAAATGTGAAAGATTAACATTGAGCTAAATGCTGAAGTACACAATGTTAAAGAGTTAAAAGACGTACATGCGTGCAACAACATGTTTAAAACAGGTTTCATGGGTGGGACGTAGCCCAGTGGTAAAGCGCTCACTGAATGCATGGTTGTTCTAGGAACGATCCCCGTCGGTGGGCCCATTGGGCTATTTCTCATTCCAGCCAGTGCACCACGATTTGGTATATCAAAGGCTGTGATATGTGCTATCCTGCCTGTGGGATAATGCATATAAAAGATCCTTTGCTACTAAACGAAAAAAGGTAGGTTTCATCTCTTAAAACTATGTCTGAATTATCAAATGTTGGACATCCAATAGCTGATGATTGATGAATCAATGTGCTCTAGTGGTGTATGTAAACAAAACAAACAAAACAAAACACGTTTCACTGGTGTAGGACAAAGTTTTGGGAAAATGGGAGCTGCGGGTAAATACAAAAATTTAACAAAACTAAATGCAAAAGTTGATGCCATGGCTACTTTTGTCAGAAAGGCAATAACTAAATTTCAACTTCTGACTTTTAAGGCAAAACCAAATTTATGCAGCATGAATTGTGGGTAATTAAATATCTAGCCTACCATAAACCTTTTTTGGTGCACTGTGTTGAACATCCATATAGGTGCAACTATAAACCAAGTTTCATTGATCTAGGACTTACATGTATACAAGCAGCTTGTGAGAAATGAATATATATACGTGAAACTTTAATGCGAACGTTTATGCACCGCCGTCAGAAAAGTAATGCCTAAATCTTACCTTTTTACTTCGTAAAGGAGAGACAAAAATTACAGGGTTTTTTTTTCATTGAAGAAGCCTCTATATAGTCCTTCCCACAGGAAACACTTTGTTTTTCTCAAACTATGGAATTTACTACAAGCTATTTATTTCTGAGCCAATTGTTTCTAAATTGCACACAATTTTTTTTATTATTTCCAAAACACTTTTACTTTTTTTCTTACATCAAACCAAACTAAAATTATTTACAAAAAATTATTTTTTATAAGAATATGGGACAGACTATAGTTAGTAATTCATATATTTTAGTGGTGATGGTGGTGGTAGTAACACTAGTTGCATGCAGCAGCAGCAATATTAACAATAGTAATAACAGTACAGTACTTGTGTAAATCAGACCCTGAACAAACTGGAATCCTGTAAAAAGTGGCCAAGTTTCATGGTCCCACATTTTCTAAATTCTGAAACTCGACCTTCAAAACACCGGATCTAGTCTGAATCGGATAAATAGTAGGTTCCCAATGTGATCCACTTTAGACAGGTTTCACTGTGATAGTAGTAGTTAGTGGTAGTAGTAGTGGTGGTGGTGGTGGTAGTCATAGTAGTTGTTGTAGTAGTACTAGTAGTAGTAGTAGTAGTGGTGGTGATGGTAGTAGTACTCGTAGTTGTTGTAGTAGTAGTAGTAGTAGTGGTGGTGATGGTAGTAGTACTCGTAGTTGTTGTAGTAGTAGTAGTAGTAGTGGTAGTGGTAGTGGTGGTGATGGTAGTAGTACTCGTAGCTGTTGTAGTAGTAGTAGTGGTGGTGATGGCAGTAGTACTCATAGTTGTTGTAGTAGTAGTAGTAGTAGTGGTAGTGGTAGTGGTAGTGGTAGTGGTGGTGATGGTAGTAGTAGTGGTAGTGGTGGTGATGGTAGTAGTAGTAGTAATTGTGAGGTAGTGGTTGTCATCATACTAGTAATAGTAGTAGTACTAATAGTAGTAGTAGTACTAGTAGTTGTGATAGTGGTAGTAGTTGTTGTGATAGTAGCAGTAGTGGTAGTAGTAATGGTAGTGGTGATAGTAGTAGCGGTAGCAGTAGTTGTTGTTGTGATAGTAGTAGTAGTAGTGGTAGTAGTGTTGTTGTGATATTAGCAGCAGCAGTAGTAGTAGTAGTAGTAGTGGTAGTAGTAGTTGTTGTTGAGATAATAGTGGTATTAGTAATTATTGTTGTTGTGATAGTAGTGGTAGTCGTAGTTATTGTTGTTTTTGTATCTAATTTTAATTATGATTATAAATAATTCATAAGCAATCATGAAACATTTATACTGACTGGAAACCGGGAGCTGAAAATAACTAAAATATCGCACCACCAGTAAGATGGAGCATTGTTGATTCGTTCATCTAAAACAGCCATTGGATGCCAGCGCTGCTACCTGGGCGGTCAGCCTCTCCCGCGGTCTTCAAACGGATCCGTGTCCAAAGACTAATATTTACAGTTAGCTACTGGGCCACTGATAGAGTTGGCCACTGGTGTAAAGAAAGCAGGTATCAGCACCGATACACACAGATAGCCCATTTCACCGGAGACCATCAAAACATGCCACGTTTATTGGATGAATGAGGTTAAACACATCGCATGCAACACGGAGTTGGACTCATTTTGCTTTCAACTGATAATTCGACATTTCATTGCAAGGTAGCATTATAAACACACATTTCTTTCAACCTACAATTCGACATTTCATTGCAAGGTAGCATTGTAAACACACATTTCTTTCAACCTACAATTCGACATTTCATTGCAAGGTAGCATTATAAACACACATTTCTTTCAACCTACAATTCGACATTTCATTGCAAGGTAGCATTATAAACACATGTTTCTTTCAACCTACAATTCGACATTTCTTTGCAAGGTAGCATTATAAACACATATTTCTTTCAACCTACAATTCGACATTTCATTGCAAGGTAGCATTATAAACACATGTTTCTTTCAACCTACAATTTGACATTTCTTTGCAAGGTAGCATTATAAACACACGTTTCTTTCAACCTACAATTCGACATTTCTTTGCAAGGTAGCATTATAAACACACACTAACATATAGTTTCATGGGAATATGTAACACATGAACAGGATTTTTTTAATGGAATATTTGAACTTTTTTTTGAAGCTCAACATTTCATCAGAAGGCATTTTGAAAGTGATTCTCATAACATATAGATCAAAAGCTTTGTTTAATTTTATGTAGCACACACAATCTATAAGAAACAGAAACATTTGTGGACAGTATAACTGCACAGCAAATTCAGTGAAATGGAGAAAGAAGGATGTGCTTCAAATCATATTTTGATTCATAATTACCAGCTTTTATGGAAATATTATTAGGAATACAAAACATATATAAAAAAACAAGTTTAAAAATTTAAACTAAAACCTAATATACATGTACTTAAATATAAATTAAATAAAAAAAACACCCCACAATAACAATACATGTTTGAAATTTACATGTAGGAGTTTTAAAGATATAATTTCCGTCTCTTTGACCGGCCTCGGTGGCATTATGGCAGGCCATCGGTCTACAGGCTGGTAGGTACTGGGTTCAGATCCCAGTCGAGGCATGGGATTTTTAATCCAGATACCGACTCCAAACCCTGAGTGAGTGCTCCGTAAGGCTCAATGGGTAGGTGTAAACCACTTGCACCGACCAGTGATCCATAACTGGTTCAACAAAGGCCATGGTTTGTGCTATCCTGCCTGTGGGAAGCGCAAATAAAAGATCCCTTGCTGCTAATCGGAAGAGTAGCCCATGTAGTGGCAACAGCAGGTTTCCTCTCAAAATCTGTGTGGTCCTTAATCATATGTCCGATGCCATATAACCATAAATAAAATGTGTTGAGTGCATCGTTAAATAAAACACTTCTTTCTTTCTCTCCGTCTCTATATTTATGAAACACACACCACACACACACACACACAACACAAACGCATACATGCTAACACTCACACACAAAGTAACTAAGTTGTTAAAAACAAATTTTCCACCTTATATAAATATTTTACACTAGCTCACAAATCTTTTTTAAAACTCAGCATCAAAACCTTCTAAATGTCAACCCTTTATTTTATTTTATTACGATACATTTATATCCCCACATGTAATATGTGTACAAATCTTTACCAATAAAAATCAGCAAAAGATAAAAGCATCTGTTCAGCAATAAGGCTGGTTATCTGAGCTAATCCACTTGAGCTAAACAGATTAGTGATGATAATGAAGATTGTCGTTATGCAGTGTGAATCTGCTCCAGTGCTTGAGTGCGTGGGATGACAAGCCATTAACTCAACACGCTTGCTCCGGCACAGCACCGCTCCCAACTGAAGCATAGGCAAACTTTGAAGAGGCTCCCAGAAAACTGATTCCATTAATTGGATTCCGATTCCTGCCCATTCCGAGTCCCAAGCCCACGATCACGGAGCCAAAAGCGGACGGACCAAACATGACTGTGGGGAAAAACAAATTTATTGCGAGTCCCATTTCATAGCCCCATTTACATCCCCGCGTCTATTCCCCGCAGTCGGCCGCTGTAAATGTCATCGTCGTCTTGAATAGCAGACACTCCACAGAGCTTTCCACCTTGGACAGTGATTCAGACTTAACATAATCTCTTCTTCTTTAAATAACATTATCGCCAGCGTGCCTTTGGTTTCAACTCCATTGTGTAATGTATCAATTTTTTTTTCTTCATTCTAGTCATCACAGAAGTACTAGTGTTAGTTGAAAACAAATTACGTAAAGTGAAGATCAAATCTATTTGTCTCTGTTATTTTGGCTAGTTATAAATAGCATCTGACACAGTACTTACCAACCATCAAGCACTGGTTGGGATGGGAAATAATCCAAGGTGGAGGGGGACTGAGGATAAGGCCCATCAGACCTGAGGAGAGCAATCTAACCAATGAGCTATGTAATCCTGCATAATATACTATACCACAGTGTAGGGTGATTATAATGTCATAATGTGACAGGTACATACATTTATTAAATACAGAATTCTACTTGAGAGGCTGGGGCCTAATTCACTAAACTCTCGCAGCTTTGCGATCTCGTAGTGCAATGCTAAAAGACTTGCAAAGAGGATGCTTTGTCTAGCAGAGCCTAAGAGACCTTTGTGAATTAGGCCCCCTGTTAGATATCATTTACATGTATCTTACAAGTTTCTTCAAAACTGTAGCTAATAAATATGAATGTAGTATTCTATTTCTTACATATCTTCAAAAACGAGGTTGAAATAAATTCAAACATTATTGCAACTAACATGTATTTACTGTGCTTGCGTTTATGTGTCATAGATCAATCAATTACTGATTAACTTATATGACACAGAGCTATCACTTTCGACCGTGTCCGTTTGATTAGATAGTACAGCTGTTGTAACTAGGTCTTCACCTAGGAGAAGCCAAACTTATATCTTTAAATTGATATCACACATGTTATTAGTATGTGATATTATAAATAACAAATGATTTTCTCACTCACGGGTGTGCAAGAAACATAATTTGTTTCATATTTTTGAATTTCAATCTTGAATAATATTGTTTAGTCAATATGTTTGTTAGCTGTGGTGTATCAATAAACATTAATTGCAATTAATTCTTTAAAGGGACATTCCCGAGTTTGCTTCAATTTTTAAGATGTTATCGACTAACAGAGACTTTTTGACGACTGTAATTACATATCAAATATATTTTTCTGCATAAAATATTAGTGGCTGTATATTAAACATGTTTTTGATTGTTCTAATATTAGTACTAGGTTAAATTTTATTTTATTTCCTAAAAACGATTTTTTCGTACGTACGGAATTATTTGAAGACAAAATCCAGTTTGGGATTCTTACAAATATTAAGATGACCAGAAACACATTGTATATACAGACACTGATAATATATTTAATATATAAGTTTAATTGTAGAAATATTTTATTAGTCTGTAACATCTTACAATGCAGAAAACTCGAGAATGTCCCTTTAATGAAACTAATTGTTATTTTAACAATACATTCTTGAATACACATATAAACAATCATTCTGAGAATACAGCTACAGCAATATATGTTGCGTACTGGACCCAACAAATTTTCTCCTAAGTTCAAGGGCCATAACTGTATGAAAATGGAAAAACTGTCATGAAAGTTAACTTGATCTGTAACAATACAAGATAAAGCTATGTACAAAATTTCATCTCAATATCTTCAGGCATTGCAAAAAACCCAAATGGAAAACAAATTTTCATATCTCCTAAGTTCAAGGGACATAACTGTATGAAAATGGAAAAACTGTCATGAAAGTTAACTTGATCCGTAACAATACAAGATAAAGCTATATACAAAATGTCATCTCAATATCTTCAGGCATTGCAAAAAACCCAAATGGAAAACAAATTTTCATATCTCCTAAGTTCAAGGGACATAACTGTATGAAAATGGAAAAATTGTCATGAAAGTTAACGATCTGTAACAATACAAGATAAAGCTATATACAAAATGTCATCTCAATATCTTCAGGCATTTCAAAAAAACCCAAAAAAAACAAATGGAATTTTTGTTTTCATATCTCCTAAGTTCAAGGGACATAACTTTGTTATGGAAAATGGGTATACTGCCATGAATGTCAAACTTAGTCTGTAACAGAACATTATAATGTTACACAAAAAATTTCAACACAATATCTTGAGGCATTACCAAAACAAGCCCAGGAAAAAAAAATTCAATCCCCCATGTTCAAGGTTCAAAACTCTGTCAAAAATGGGTAAATCACCATGAAAGTCAAACATGATCTGTAACAGTACATGATAAATCTATTGATAAAATTTCAGTGGGACAGATGGTTGAACAGAAACCTATAGTCTCCTCCGGGTGGACCAGAAGGGGACTAATAAAATGCACACAAAGCTAAACATTTCACAGACCACTAAAACATGCTAACTCAGCAACTGTTGTCATGAACATGAAACTTACCCTGGTTTCATGAAAACACGAGCAAAATGAAGAGTTGCCTTGAGATCTGTTTCCAGTACTTGCTTCAGATAGTCCTAAAATAAGATTAGAAACTTACTGTTCAAACAACTATACAAAGTATGAACCAAGTTCCAAAGAGCCTTGACCTCTATAACCAGGTGTCAAAGACGATTACCTGTTGAATCTTTATGCCATCCCTGAAAACAATCACACAAAGCTTAGAGAAACTTTTTATCACATTCTAAATTACCTTGAGCTTTCCTTGGGGTCAGATTTATAGGACTGGGAATGTTCAGATAAATAAATTAAATATGAACACCATCAATTACAAGGATTCACAGTTAAAAGCAATCAAATCATTTTAAACATGTTCTAAATGTCCTTTAACTAGGAAGATATTTAAAGTACAATTGGTTGGCCTGCAATTTTTTGTAATATGCCACTCTCTGTCTCATATCAAAATGTCAATGACTTTCCTTCAACACTAAGATTATTTATGTCACATTTGTTCATGGAAAAAGCATGACCAAAGAACTTGCATTACATGGAATTGAATGACTTACTAATAATAAACTTGATTGATGTAAAAAAAAAACACATTTTATTTTTATTTTATAAAAATCAAGTGCTATTGCAAAAAAAGAAAAGAAAAGAAAAACGGGGGGGGGGGGGGGGGGGGGGGGGGGGAATCAATAAAAAAAAAATTCAATAAGGGCAACCATAAGTTTCAATGATCGGATCTACATGTATAGTTAATGGACAATGGAGTTAAAGGAATACACTTAATATAGAGATAAATGCAAAATTTTATTTTTATTTTAGCAAAGTTCATCATTTAATATGTCTAGATGTAAATGGTTTTTACTAAAATACAGTAAATTAAATATGAAATTAATATATTTCATTAAAAAAACTAAACAAAACAAATACATGCACTGAGATGAGTATTTACATATGCAACTATGGCTCAAGTTTTATTGATCTGGAATTTATACTTTGGAAGAAATGGTTTGTTTGTTTTGGTTAACGACACTACTGGAGCACATTGATTAATTAATTAATGATCGGCTAATGGATGTCAAACATTTGGTAATTCTGACTTGTAGTCATCAGAGGAAACCTGCTATATATTTCCTAATGCAGCAAGGGATCTTTTATAGGCACTTTCCCACAGACATGATCAGTTGTGGTGCACTGGTTGGAACAAGAAAAAACCTAATCAGCTGAATGGATCCACTGAGGTGGTTCGATCCTGCTACGCAAGCACCTCAGGCGAGCATTCAACCGACTTAGCTAAATCCCACCCCTTTGTAAGAAATGGAGACAAATACAAAATCTTTCCCACTGTCAAGGACAATACATACCATAGACCTTAATAAACCAATGTGGGACACTGGTTGGAATGGGACAAAAATGCATACAAAGTTCATCATGAGCGATAAATCGTATGACTCAATGAACCCAAGGCGATTGCTCCACCATGCACAAAGCTACATCCCACTCATTGTGGCCTTTCAAACGAAGTATCACCAAAGTAAATCCCAGTGTAATGTCAATACTGACACATTCATTGACACTCAAATGTTTCCCCGTCTTGTTTTCCTTTTTGGACATTATTAATCGGATCAATTTTGTCCTTGATGCTCTTAAATTGTCAAAGGATGTCTTATTAATTTACTGTTTTCCATAAGTTTAAAGGTAGAAGGTCCAAAATGTATCTGAACAGGAAATGCAGTCTCATAGAGCTTCAGTGGAAAAAGTGGTTTCTAAAACAATTGCAAAAAAAACTTAAAATTATGAACCTGCAGAAAATACATTTCAAGCGGTCAGTTGTACCAGCAGGGGTTCTTAAAAAACTGCTGTAATTGACATGTTTACAAAACTTATCACTTCATAAGCAGATTTATACTTATTAATATCTCAACAAAAGCTGTCATGCAGTGCATGATTAAACCATCAATAGTTTGTTAAAAAAAATAAACCACACTGTGGTTCCAGCCAAATTATTTTATTTCCTTATATTGAGAAATGTAAACCCCATACCAACTGGTTCCCACGAATGGTATATCAAAGCATGAGGTATGTGCTGTCCTGTCTGTGATAAAGTGCAGGCTGCAAATTTAGCATGATTCAGCGCTTCTGCAAATACCAGATTTTATGGAGGAAGTATAAGAATATGACATGGAGTCCCCCCCCCCCCTAAAAAACCAAACAAACTATATTACTATTAGATTATTTTATGGAACTGGTGGAATCCTAAAACAAAAATCACCAAATTCAATGTCTGAAGTGTATCGTGGAGTAATCAATAGTCGCGCACGTCACAATTATTCTAAAGCTCACGAGCATGGGCGAACCAATAATGTCACATTTATCAACAAATGAAAAGACAATACTTCCTGGTCAGTTATCAGAATATGCCTCAAATGATAAACATTTTGACAAGCGATTTGCATCATTTGCTTTTTCATCAATGAAAACTAAGTTTTTTTCTAATAGCAAATACAAGGATCCCGAGACAGAAATTGCCAAACATCTGATGACAGTGGTTCATATCCCGTCAAAGCTGGCTCACACATTTATTCATCTTTCTCATCAATCACTTTCTGCCTACCATTCTAAATATCTTAATATAAAAAAACTTTCTAATTACTCCTTTGAATTTAAATGTAAATGGAATGGAGTGCACGACTATTTGTTATGTTTTATGTAGTATGCCAAACATGAGTTCTCTTTAAAAACTTACTATGGCAAATGAATTTGGCAGTAGATATTAATAACAAATAATGTCCTATATACAGCACTCGTCCAACTAGTTAAGTTAATAATATTTGTTTTGTTGCTTTTCGATTACACATGTTTTCTTAACTGTTTGTCCTTATGTGCATGTCTATTGATTACTCCAGGATATATCTAAAAGATCCCTTGCTATTGATGGAACAAATGTAGTGGGTTTTCTTTGAAAACTACCGGCATGTGTCAAAATTACCACCAAAAAAAATCCCCCAATTGCCAATAATTCATAAATTATCTGATCTAATGTTGTCATTAAACAAAACAAAAATTATAAACAGGCTAAGTTGCCAAAAGTTATTAGCGTCTTAAAAATAATTCCCAGACCAAGTGCTAAACACAGAACAGACATAAATACTGAGTGAGTGGAATCGAGGTTGTATTTTCACCGAAGAG
The DNA here is from genome assembly GCF_016097555.1 of Gigantopelta aegis. Lineage (NCBI taxonomy): Eukaryota > Metazoa > Mollusca > Gastropoda > Neomphalida > Peltospiridae > Gigantopelta > Gigantopelta aegis. The sequence goes on from NC_054702.1 coordinate 65,380,936, forward strand.
GTCAATGATCTACAAGAATATAGCACAGTACACGTACCTTGTCTCCCATGGAAACACCACCCGTGGTGACCACAATGTCGGCTACAGACAGCGCATGCCGCAGATGCTTAAGCACCGCATCAGGGCTGGAAATAAAAAAGAAACAGAATACCTGTAGATATTTTATTGTCTGTGTTAATTACACCTTCTGCAGTTAACGTAAATAAAAAATAATAAAAGGCAAAATTGGAAGCGACAAGATGCCTCAGTGGTTCATTCAACACATGGAAATTTAAGCAGCAATGCAATTTGTTTGAAAACACCACAGACGTACAACAGAGATAAAAAGAGTTCTCGTTTGAGACATGAAAAATATGATACGAGCTGTCACATGTGGAACCAACTAGTGTAACTGCATGGGCAAGAAACCATAAACAGAGCAAACACATATTGTGTTAAAGGGACATTCCCGATTTTTCTGCATTGAAAAGATGAAAAAATATTTCTAGGGTTAAAATTATATATTAAATATATTTTCTTGTTTAGAATATCAGTGTTTGTATATTCAATGTGTTTCTGGTCATCTTAATATGTGTAAGAAGCCCAAACTGGATTTTTTCTTCAAATAATTTCATTGGTACGAAAAAATTATATTTTAGGAAATAAAACAAAATATAACCTAGTACAAATATTAGAACGATCAGAAACACGTTTAATATATAGCCATTAATATTTCATGCAGAAAAATATATTTGATATGTAATTACAATCGTTAAAAAGTCTCTGTTAGTCAAAAGCATCTTAAAAACGTGCAGCAAACTCAGGAATGTCCCTTTAAACTAAATGTGCGTTTTTATCAAGATAATTTAGAACATGGCATATTCTTCATTACATAAGGATCAATTTCAAGAATATATAATTTAAAATATTGTGGAAAATAAAAAATAGAAACAATTCTTATGTTAAATTAAAAATAAAATTTCATCTGATTAAAAATTAACCTGGTGTAATGTTAAGATTTTAATTAATTTTTGATGTTAAAAATACCATTAGGGTTTTTGCAAGAGGGTAAACTGTGTATGGTACCAAACTAGTGGTGGGAATTGGTTGAATTTTCATGTTTGATGATTGGTTAGTTGAAGCAACCAATCATTGGTTATAATCAGTTGTCAATATTTTAAACCTTTTATTACTCAAGGTTACAAATATACTGATGGAAAGAAATAAAGGATCACATAGCTAGCAACAAGAAATAATGACTGCATCAAAAATCAATTGATATTGTCAGAAGTTGACTGGGAACATATAGGCAGCACATTCAACACTACAGATATTCAATCCCACATTACAACTTGGTATGAAATACAGACATTACTACACTAGTTGGGAATTAAATTTGGTCTACAATTTGATGTGTTCCCTTATTTCTTTCCATCAGTATATGTAAGTTTGTTTGCTTATCGATACCACTGAAACACATTGTTACTCAAAGTATCTAATGGATACAAAATATAAGAATAAAAATACTATACATGTTAAACTGTCACCTTTATTTTTTATCAGAAAATAAACTTTCTTTTCAAGTCACCATTCAGGTCACTTAAGCAATTTCCGTAGCATAAAGTATATGTATGTTCATTTACAATCGATTACCAGAACCTGTAATCGATTAGTTGGAATTTGTGTTTTACCAAACAATCTTCAATTATTCCAATTAATCAGACCACCAGTATGCCATACCCAATTTTTTGGCAGATTAAAAAAAAATGTTTAAGTTGACCTTTTGACAAAATTAATGATTTTTATCATTACTGTATGCTTTTGTTAACCCTAACCCTAACCCATTTTCTTTCCAGGGGAGGCCCCCCCATACCCACTGTCAACTATGGTTGCATTCAGCACACACATTGTAAAGATTCAATTTCATATCGCCATACTTAAACATTTCTTTCTGACAGAAGATTTTTCTTTCATAATATTTTAGATTAATCAGGTTACAGATACTAAAATGAATGAAATTTGTAGCTGGCAGATATTTTTATTAAGAGTTTTTTCATACATATGGTGTACAAGAAATTTGTACATAAAAGTTAGGAAAACCTAATCATGTTATATATCACAAGGGACATTATTTTAAAACCTTATGTAACTTAAGTCACCGATTGTTGGTTACATGAATTATATTTTCATAATTGACGAGTTACCCATAATCCTAACAAATGTAGAGCACACTGATTTATTAACGACTAATATTCACTATTTGTTTCAATGTAAAAGATATGAGCAACAGAGGCAGGTTCTTTGTAACTCGTTACAACAAGTGCAACCAATACATTTACAACTGCTTTTATATGCTCGAAATACATTAAGTGATCTCTAAAATAAAACAATATTTATTTGTGTTAAAATGTTTATTACACAAACACATAGTTTTGTTTACAATAGTCTAATGGTTTGACTGCACATGTACTTCTTTGTTTCTTTTCTAGTTTCTTTCAAAATCCTGCTGTACATAATACTCTTTTTCCTCAATTTGATTGTTATTAAAATACATTTGTATACAAATTTTATATGTATACATTACTATTATATTATAATTAAGTAATTGTCGCCATTATATTTTATGTATATATAGGAGAGGGCCTATTAAGTTGACACACTTGTGCCCAATCCTTTTGTTGTTTGTGCAATAAAATATTTATTCAATCAAAATGTTTACTGCAATCATACTATAATGATGCTCCAAATGTCTTTTAAAAAAAATCCAAACACCTAAAAACAGAGTATAAAACATTTTTGGAATAAATGGAATTTTAGTTTTTAATGTATCAGTTCACCACATGATGGACTGACTGTTGGTGAGACCATTGGACTATTTCTCATTCCAGACAATGCACCACGACTGGTATATCAAAGGCAGTGGTATGTGCTATCCTGTCTGTGGGATGGTGCATATAAAAGAACCATTGCTACTAACAGAAAAATGTAGTGAGTTTCCTCTCTACGACTGTGTCAAAATGACTATATGTTTGACATCCAATAGCAAATGATTAATAAATCAATGTGTTCTAGTGGTGTCGCTAAACAAAATAAAGTTCAGTCTACTCACCTATCTTTTGCCACACCTAAATCTAAAGTAGCAATGCTGTGCTCCTTTAACTGTGCCAACAGCACAGTCCGGTTGCAGTCGCGGATTTTACCCATTGTTAAAGGAGCTTCTGGTTCCACAAGCTGGAAGGAGAACAACAGCATTTATAGTCAAATACTTGTTAAAAAGAAACCACATTCTCTTACTCAACTTCAGTTTAATTGTTCATTGTTTCATACATTTTTTTTAGAATCCACATTATTATTTGATGATGCATGGACAAATACTTAAAACTAAAAACAAATTTAATGCAGTTTCCTTTTCAGCAGAACCTACAATAAATCACTATGCCCACTTGCTCTCGATAACCACCTGGGGAATTCTAAAGACTTGATACCAAGAGAGTGTTTAAAGAATACACTTAGACATACATGTACTTAAATATACCAAAAAACCAAACATTTGTCATGATCAATTTTCATGACATTTAAGCATCTTTTTTTATGAAGAAATGTATTGTTCAAGGATATTGTACTAGATCTAGAGACAAACTTAATGAATGCCAAGGCTTTTCCAGAATTGTTAGTACAATTTGTTTGTACATATAAATCAGATCATCCTGTGTTGTTATTGAAACTTCATATCAGGTTTTTATTTAATGTTGCTGACAGCTGGTAAGATCTATAGAGAACACTACACGAGTGGCTGTTAGATAACATTTATCTTAGGATTTATTTCAAAACATATCTTATGAGCAAAAGCGAGATGGATATGGTTTTAAACAAGTTGTAAGATAAATGGCATCTAAGACAAGAATGTAGTATTCTATTTCATACATATAATAAAGGAAGGAAGGATATATTTTATATAACGATGCACTCAACCCATTTTATTTACGGTTATATTGGCGTCAGACATATCGTTACGGACCACACAGATATTGAAAGAGGAAACCCACTGTCGCCACTTCATGGGCTACGCTTTTCGATTAGCAGCAAGGGATCTTTTATATGCACCATTCCACAGACAGGGTAGTACATACCACGGCCTTTGATATACCAGTCGTGGTGCACTGGCTGGAACGAGAAATAGCCCAATGGCCCCACCGACAGGGATCGATCCCAGACTGACTGCACATCGAGTGGACACTTTACCACTGGGCTACGTCCCGCCCGTCACATATAATAAAAAAACGGATTTAAAATAAATATTTAAACATCTTTTCTAACTAGTTTATTTTCAGCACTTAAAATGTATATTAATGCGCCGCTGGGCTTAAGTTTCAGGTTAACTTATACATCACAGAGCATTCAATTTCAATTGTGCTTATTTCACTGGATGGTATGGCTGTGATAACTGGGTCATCATCATGGAGCAGCTAATCACAAGTCTCAAAAATTATTATGTTAAATTGAAAAATGATCTCTCACATGGTTGTGTAAAAAAAAGTGACATCTAGAACATGCTAGTTTAAAAAGGCTGCATTAGTCTTTTGTGTTAATAAAGAAACCCAAGACAATGCCCGTAAGCATTTTATTATTTTTTTTAAATCATAAAAATGTCATGTACATGTATGCTGGGTGGCTGCTGGCTTTTTTTTCCTATGATTTTCTTATCTATGCATTATATATGATCATATGTCAGGGATGTGATACCCATTTTAAGATACAATCTGAAATGATCTTTAAAAGCTTAAAGGGACAGATCCTAGTTTTTAAACACTACAGCATATTTTTCACTATTAGTGCCATTTATATTTTATTCTGGAACCCAAGTGATTCTGGTCATCCTGGTGTTTCTAATAAATAAATAAAAAATGCATTTTTCATATTTTTAAAAACGCATGTGCATCTGAGAAGTTGCACTTTATTGATTCGAGTTCTTGTCTGTCTGTAAGGATATTTCCTGTTTTAATGTCACAGACTCTTCTTTCACTCTATTGTAACTTTATCCACATGAATTACAGGTTTGTAAATTAACTAAATTTAGTGTCCATTTTTTTACGGGTTAAAACTAGTCTGCACCTTTAAACCTGTAAACTATACCTAAATAAAGGTCATTTTCAAACATTTCAGAACAAATCCAATCTACTTTGTGAAAATCAGTTTACTCAAATAGAAATCAGATTAAAAACAAAACAAAAAAACTTAAAAAATCATATTCCTGCCATGTGCACGGCACGTTGTAACTACTTGTTAACAGCGTGCTATTTGTGTTATTTTAATTTCACCTGGGACTAATGTACAGCAACGCTGTGATACAGATGAAGTGAAGTGGAAAACCATTTCAACATTACGACAATGTAAAAGAAATAGGCCCTCTCTGGGGAGCACACTTGCCACTCAATTCATATTACCTGCTGCTGGAATACTATTTCAAACATTCCGGCCTACAGCAGGAACCGAGTGGAGGAAATATCAGAGAGGAATCCATGTTTACGATTAGAATGTAAACACAAGTGGTAAGACCGGCGGTGTTGTGACACCTGGTTTTGGTGACGGTCTCAATACAGACCGAGTTAACTGACCCACCCAGCTTCGACCTCGTGTCATATGGAGGGCAGGTGATTCAAACGACACCACTTACACACCGTGCCCCAGCCCCCACCCCCCTCCCCCCATCTGCTGGTCTCGGGACAAAGTCTGTTAGACTTCCACCAAAAACAGAGCTGCATGCATGTAGTAGCAAAAGATCTTTTTTATATGCACCATCCCACAAACAGGACAGCACATACCACATTTTGGTAATTTTGACATAGTCTTAGAGGAAACCTGCTACATTTTTTTCCATTAGTAGCAAGGAATCTTTGGATGCACCATCCCACAGACAGGACAGGACATAACACTGCCTTTGACATACCAGACATGGGTGCACTGGTTGGAATGAGAAATAGCCCAGTGGGTTTAATGACGGAGATCGATTCTAGACTGCTCAGGCAACAAGTGAGCGATTTACCACATGGCTACACCCTGCCCCTCCAGCAAAACAGAGCTGCATACATGTACTTGCACTTCTGTTAATGGGAACTAAAATTTTAAAACCTTTTTTTATTTCAGTCTGGAGAAGTCTGAATTTTGTGTGTGTGTTTTAACAATAGCTAAATGTCAGTGAAAGTACATTTGAAAAAAAACGTAAAAATGTATTCTAAGATAAATCAGGTTAAAGTGAGAAAATTAAATCTAACTATTGCCTTGCACATATAGGTTTGTTTGTTTTGTTTAACGACACAATTAGAGCATATTGATTTATTAATCATCGGTTATTTAACATCCAAACATTCAGTAATTTTTACATATATTCTAAAAGAGGAAACCCGCTACATTTTTTCATTAGTAGCAAGGGATCTTTTATATGCACCATTCCACAGCCAAGACAGCACATACCATGGCCTTTGATATACCAGTCATGGTGCACTGGCTGGAATGAGAAATAGCCCAATGGGTCCAATGACGGGGATTGATCCTAGACTGACCGGCCAACAAGTGAGTGCTTTACCACATGGCTATGTCCCACCCCTCCACCAAAACTGAATTGTGTGTGTCAGTGTGTGTGTGTGTCTCTCTCTGTGTGTCTGTGTGTGTGTGTGTGTGTATGTGTGTGTGTGTCTGTGTGTGTGTCTCTCTCTCTGTGTGTGTGTGTGCGTGTCTATGTGTGTGTGCGTGCGTGTGTGTCTGTGTGTGTGCGTGTGTATGTATGTGTGTGTGTCTGTGTGTGTGTGAGTGTGTGTGTGTGTCTGTGTGTGAGTGTGTGTGTGCGTGTGCGTGTGAGTGTGTGTGTAAGTGTGTGTGTGTGTCTGTGTGTGTGTGCGTGTCAGTGTGTGTGTGTGTGTCTGTATGTGTGGCTGTGTGTGTGCGTGCGTGTGTGTGTGTGTCAGTGTGTGTGTGTTTGTGTGTGTGTGGCTGTGTCTGTGTGTGTTTGTGTGCGCGTCAGTGTGTGTGTGTGTCTGTGTGTGCGTGTGTCAGTGTGTGTGTGTGTGTGTGGCAGTGTGTGTGGCAGTGTGTGTGTGTGTGTCACTGTGTGTGTGTGTCAGTGTGTGTGTGAATGTGTGTATGTGTGAGTGTATGTGTGTGTGTGTGTGTGTGTGTCTGTGTGCGTGTGTGGCAGTGTGTGTGTGTCAGTGTGTGTGTGTGTGTGTGTGTGTGTGTGTGAGTGAGTGAGTGAGTGAGTGAGTGAGTGAGTGAGTGAGTGAGTGAGTGAGTGAGTGAGTGAGTGAGTGAGTGAGTGAGTGAGTGAGTGTGTATGTGTGTGTGTTTTAACAATATCTAAATGTCAGTGAAAATGCACTAAACAAAACAGTAATATACAAAAAAAGAGAAATATTCAAAGATAAATTAGATGAAGTGAGAAAGTGAAATCTAATTACCGCCCTGCACACGTAGGAGTACAAAATATTTTAATGTTATTATAAAGACAATGCAACTTGACAAAACTGATGATGCTTCATTCAAGATATTGGGCGAGGTTGTAGCCTAGTGGTAAAGTGCTCACTTGATGTGCGGTCTCTTTAGGATCGATCCCCGTCTATGGACCCACTAGCTTGGCTATTTCTTGCTCTAGCCAGTGCATTACAAAGGCCATTGAAGTGTGTGGTCATAACCTGATATTGAACAATCTCTAGTAATAACCTGGCATTGGACATTGGTGCCAATGTACCATGACTGGTATATCTAAGGCTGTGGTATGCGTTATCCCATCTGTGGGATGGTGCATACAAAAGATACCTTGCAACTAATGGAAAAATGTAGCGGGTTTCAACTATTAAGGCCATATATCAAAATTACCAAATGTTTAACATCCAATAGCCGATGAATAAATTAATAAATCAATGTGCTCTAGTTAAAAAAAAAAAAACTTTACCTTTCATTCAAGGTACATGTAGGTGTAATTTCAGCAATCCATTTTAAATACATGTTGAACTTGATGGCAATAAATAAGGAAACATGGTATTTGAGATCTACAGTAGTTATGCCTGTATAAACTACAGAGCTGTGATGTGGCACTGAATGTCAGTAAAACAGTTACTGCATGATACTATGGAAGCGGGACGTCGCTTAGTGGTACAGCGCTCGCCTGATGTTCAATTGATCTAGGATCGATTCACGTCGGTGGACCCATTGGGCTATTTTTCGTTCCAGCCAGTGTGTACTATCCTGTCTGTGGGATGGTGCATATAAAAGATCCCTTGCTGCTAATCAAAAAGAGTATCCCATGAAGTGGCGACAGTGTTTCCAATCGGTGGGCCTATTGGGCTATTTCTCGTTCCAGCCAGTGTGCGCTATCCTGTCTGTCGGATGGTGCATATAAAAGATCCCTTGCTGCTAATCGAAAAGAGTAGCCCATGAAGTGGCGACAGCGGGTTTCCTCTCTCAAATATCTGTTTCTGGTCCTTAACCATATGTCCGACGCCATATAACCGTAAGTAAAATGTGTTGAGTGTATTGTTAAATAAAACATTTCCTTCCTTCCTGATACTATGTTTGAGGGTTCTGGTTGCAATCAATGTGTGCTGTTACTTTTTATGTGATCCCAAACTTCTTTTCATCAGTATACCTTTGTTGCATATAAAAGTTTGAAAGAGGAAACATTTTTATGTTTTAACTTAGATGATAAAGGACAATGTTTTCTTTCCTCTTAGTAATATAAATGCTGCCCTGCTGTATAATCAAGTACAAACCCATTAACAGATTCAAAATCATATCTGTGAGTAAAACAGTCCAAAGGGTGTTTGAAACAGAGTGAAGATAGCTCCCATGAAAAAAAATCATTGCCAGTTCCTTGATTTAGTTATAATTGCTTTCACGAATCAGTGTAAGGTGCTTCGTTTATAGGATACATAAATAAATAAAGTTTCTTTTGTTTAACGACACCACTAGAACACATTGATTTATTAATCACAGGCTATTAGATGTCAAACATTTGGTAATTCTGACATACAGTCTTAGAGATAAATCTGCTACATTTTTCCCATCAGTAGCAAAGGATCTTTTGTACGCAACATCCCACAGACAGGATAGCACATACATGTACCACAGCCTTTGATATACCAGTCACGGTGCACATACTGGCTGGAACGAGAAATAGCCCAATGGGATAGGATACATATACAGTCCATGAATGTTACGCCAAAAATGGACAACGCATTTGTGTACAGACCTTGAAACCAGTCTAGCCATTTACAGTACACAGACAGTCTTACTAGACACCTACCAAATACCGGTTCTTTATGTTGCTGACCTGACTGTGTCTGCAAACAGCAGTATGTCATTATTGTACGCACATATGGTTTGATTTTCATACTTTCAGTGTCAGTGAGGCAAGTAAACAAAAACATACATCTCTGACCAGGTGATACCAACACAAAGGCTGTTGTGCAATGTTTATTTCATGGTTTTCGGTTAATTCTCTCGCCAATGTCAACCATATGCATCCTGTATAGGTTCCCCTTAAATAAATATCTACACACAACTAAACAAATACATTAATAAATTATCAAACAGAATCTGTGAATCCCTCATAATTTATAAATATTTAAATTCATGTATTATAAATTAATATGCATGTACACTTAAAAACCCTTTTTATTTTAACACAGTCGCTAAAAACTACAATTCTACAAAATTAAATGCCTCAGCTACCATAAATTTAGTTAGTGTCACTGATTGTTGCATCTATAAAATGTTCCTCTCAATGCATGTTAAAAAAATAATAATAACCTTAAAGCAATTAAAAAAAACCCTCATTAAATTGAAAAAAAATCAATTAAAATTTTAATTTAACTATTTTTTTCACATGCATTGGTTCAACCATAAACAAAGTTTCATTGATATAGGACAGTCAGTTTGTGAGAAATGGTGCCAACATGAAACTTTAACATTGAGATAAATAGAAAAGGCAAGACAAAAAATGAAACTGAGGTGAAAGATCTGCTAATAAACAGAAAGAAATTTCTCAACAAAAAACTTCAGATATTATTTCAATATATTTTTTTAAATAAACTTTTATTTTAATTTTATTTTATCAAAACCATTTATCTTTTAGTCATTAAATCCACAATCAATGCTACATGTATTTCTATAAATATTTTGACATTTGTTGTGGTACAGTAAAATTTAAAATCAACACCTAAATAAGAAAACACACTGCACACAGAACATTATATCACAAGACTGAAGTACATGTATATAATTCACTATATGATATTTGGAGATTGAAAATAATAGGAACTGAAATTACAACAGAAAATATAAGAGCCAAATTTATGAAAGAAAGAAGTGTTTTATTTAACGACGCACTCAACACATTTTATTTACGGTTATATGGCGTCAGACATATGGTTAAGGACCACCCAGATTTTTTTTAGAGGAAACCCGCTGTCGCCACATAGGCTACTCTTTTATGACAGGCAGCAAGGGATCTTTTATTTGCGCTTCCCACAGGCAGGATAGCACAAACCATGGCCTTTGTTGAACCAGTTATGGATCACTGGTCGGTGCAAGTGGTTTACACCTACCCACTGAGCCTTGCAGAGCGCTCACTCAGGGTTTGGAGTCGGTATCTGGATTAAAAATCCCATGCCTCGACTGGGATCCGAACCCAGTACCTACCAGCCTGTAGACCGATGGCCTGCCACGACGCCACCGAGGCCGGTCCCCAAATTTATGAAGGCTGGTTTTTAAAAAAATTTAATGCAGGTGTTTATGCATTGTGAATGTATGTATAGTTATGTGCATACATGTATAAGACAAAAAAATTGTAAATTTGACCCATTTTGTTCAGTATCACATCGCAATTTGCTATACACATTTAAAACATTGGAAGAAAGGAAGGAAATTGTTTATTTAACAACGGTTATATTGTGTTAAGGACCACACATATTGAGAGAGGAAACCCGCTGTTGCCACTTCATGGGCTACTCTTTTCGATTACAAGCAAGGGATCTTTTATATGCACTATCCCACAGATAGGGTAGTACATACCATGGCCTTTGATATACCAGTCGTGGTGCACTGGCTGGAATGAGAAATAGTGCAATGGGCCCACTGACAGGGATCGATCCCAAACCGACCGCGCATTAAGTGAGCGCTTTACCACTGGGCTACGTTAAGACATTGCTACACAGTTCTAAAACACTAAAAAGTACATGTTCCCTGTAACAATAGCGTAAGTACTTCTCTGCCGTTTCCGAGCAGGTGTTTTACAACTTAAGAGACGCTAATGGAAAATCAATGTGTCCGTAATGCTATCAATGCACTCGTCACCACACAGGACAGCAACCGACGTGAGGGCCATACGTAAACAGCACTGACTACCACCAAAACCACCCACAACTAGAGGTTCGAATCACACTGCAATAAGACCGCATTGTCCATTGTTCCCACCCAAATTGTTACGGCAATGGTTTGTGATAAATTAGATTTCTCACAAACTGTCTCAACAATCGTCTTTACATCTTGTGGAATCTACAGCATGTTGTTGACATTTTGCAAGAAAACCACAAGCTATATAATTACAATCCTCTTACGCTTATGCTAAGTCCAACATTTGTCAATTATAATTTGTACATGTTCCTAAATTTGGCTCTGTACACCCACAAAAAAAGAAAAGCGACAGATTGGATCCAGTGACGGTCCCATGGGCAATGAACCTTCAGTCTTCTCACAATGCAATAGAAGATGTCTGTCAACGATATAATGCTCCTAAGTTCATGACTGTAGGACATACATGTGTAGTTTAGTAGTTTAGTTTAGTTTAGTAGTTTAGAGTGTTTGCCGAGGTGCAGTGGGTCACAGGATCGATCACTACCAATGGAATAGTTTTTTCCACGATTCCAACCAATACCCCAATGAATGATATATCAATTAAAATCTGTTGTACTGTCTTGTCTATGCCCTATGGACCATTTCTTGTTCCAGTCAGTGCTCCACAAATGGTAAGACAAAGGCTGTGGTATGTACTATCCCGATTGTGGGATAAATAAAAATGTGTTGAGTGTGTCAATAAAAAATTCCTTCCTTCCATCCATCTGTCCCGGATCGGGCCCCTGGCTATCCAGAGATGGGACCCAGGACAGACATGCTCGAAAGCTCAGTGGTATATGAGCATGTTAAAATTCACCCACCCACTCACTCATTCCATCCTGTCTTATGTGCATACAAGAGATCTTTTGCTATGTTCTTGAGAGGAATAGCTTATGTGGTGGCGGTAGGCTTCATATATTTCTTGCCCTTGACCAGGCATTGAAATATCCATATATCCATAGACACCAATTAGCTACAGTTTAAAATTTGTTAAACAAATACTGTAGAACCTGAAATTAACACGTTCCTAAATTAATGTTAGTGACAGTGGGCAGACTAAAATGCGACATGAAATTAATGCAAGTGGCCTGCCTTTGAAATATTAACTTTTCTAACAACACGTCTGTGTACTTTTTAGTTAAATCCAAGTTACAGGAGTCTTCAAATAGATCATGTCAGTGTACACATCAGTTAACCTGTTTATTTCCTTGTTTTTGGTGAGATCAACTCAAAGCATATTTTTGTAGCAATCATTTACATAATGTGTATAGTTACCTAAATGTGGCTAAACATTAGCATACATGTACCATTACAACTTTATGCCAACACAGTTGCAGAGAACTTGAACAGTAAAGACAAACAAAAGTTCCACCACAAGATTAGCATGCTAAAACCCATTCATGCACGATGGATCGTGTTGGCTTTTGACAGGGTGGCCAAAGACCCTGCAAGCGTCACATGAAGCTGGCAGCTTGCTGGACTATTGGACAATTAGTCTGTCTCGCCTATAATGAATTGTTTTCCAGTTCTGTTTTATAAATATATTAGAATTTTATTTTATTTTTATTTTTTATTTTGGGGGGGAGGGGGGTATATTTTAATAACGTGGTACACATATACAAAACATAGAAATAAATGTGTAATATTATTAATGCAAATAACAGAAACTCGCATTTTTCGCATTAATATTATGATCGCATTAATTTCAGGATCTACAGTACTTATTCTTTTTCTAATTTACCCCGAAATATAAGAGTGGTTGTTCTCTGAATGCTTCCTAATTTCCAGGTGCAGGGTGAAATTCAGTGGAACAGGTCTCACCTGATGAGTGATGAGTTTTAGAATCAGTTGTCTTCAATGGAGACCTATCTGGGTCTTTCTTGTGCCAGCCAACCCTCCATGACATCTATATCATAGGCAATGGTATGTGTTATCCTGTCTTTGAGGATGTACACATAAATAACCCCAGAGTGAATGGAAACGGTTTGATTTGAGATTTCAGGCATATGCATGTACATGTATATACAGGGTGCATACCACCTAATCAAATCCTATACATGTAGTAGTATAGCTAATCAATTAATCTACAAACTAAGTGACACTGTTGTCACACAGGGAGTAATGATAGGCATTTTTCTATTTACAGAGATGTGAGAGGGGCTGGAACAAAAAATCTCACTGCGGCCGGGGTACTAGGAAAATTGTTGTTTGCAATACTTGGAACTGCCAAAAATTGCATTTAATGCCAACAAATCTAAACTGCTTATAGCTTATAATATAAGGCACACATCATAAAACTGAAACCATGAAAACATGCAAATGAACCATGTGTGGTCAACAGTATTGAACATCATGTTGTTGTTGTTTTTTTAGACGAAATGGAAAAGTGCATTTACGCGTTTCTGCGTAGCTCTCATATCCCTGTATTTATGGGACTGCACATGGCACAGCACCTCAAGAAAGCACTCTACCACAATCCTTCATCTCACCCCATTTTAAAAAGAAGTGAATTTAGCATTAAGTGTCATCTGACAAGATGTCTCCGTTTCTGCTCCTATTAATGAAGACAACACAAGCAGGAATTTGTTGATGTGTGTCAGTTGAGCATCAATATCATGATTACTGCAAACTCAGAAGAAAGAAAGACAGTTTTATTTAACGATGCACCCAACACATTTTATTTACTGTTATATGGTGTCAGACATATGGTTAAGGACCACACAAAGAGAGGAAACCCGCTGTCATCACTTCATGGGCTACTCAAACTCAGAGGAATACAGTCAGCTACGGTTCTGCCTTGAGATTATTAAACTTACTAAACTCAAAATAGCATTCTCATGACAATTAAAAAAATATTTAATGTAACAAAGTAACTCATTTATTTGACAGTTGGCTAAACATACATCCGTGAAGGGAGCTTTTTTATTGAAAATATTTATTGCACATGAAAGTCTCTCAGTTAAAACCTTATCCTGCAACTATACCAGCCTCGGTGGCGATGTGGTTAGGCTATCGGTCTACAGGCTGGTAGGTACTGGGTTCGGATCCCAGTCGAGGCATGGGATTTTTAATCCAGATACCGACTCCAAACCCTGAGTGAGTGCTCCGCAAGGCTCAATGGGTAGGTGTAAACCACTTGTACCGACCAGTGATCCATAACTGGTTCAACAAAGGTCCATGGTTTGTGCTATCTTGTCTGTGGGAAGCGCAAATAAAAGATCCCTTGCTGCTAATCGGAAAGAGTAGCCCATGTAGTGGCGACAGCGGGTTTCCTCTCAAAATCTGTGTGGTCCTTAACCATATGTCTGACGCCATATAACCGTAAATAAAATGTGTTGAGTGCGTCGTTAAATAAAACATTTCTTTCTTTTATCCTGCAACTACATGCACACTTGAGATAAGCACACCTTTAAATAAGCACATCTTTAAAATTGTTACGTTTATTTTAATTCAGCAGTAGAGCGATCATTTGCTACGACAATCTGCTTGATGGGAAAAACAAATTGTGACCTGGGGGCAGATTGGCTGCATAACACAAAGACACAGACTATTACCTAATTCCCTGTTGACATGATACCAACAACTGTCTAACACTAAACACGGCTCTTACCTCATTCCTTGTTGATATGATACTAATTACTGGCTAACACAAGACACAGACTATTACCTCATTCCCTATAGTCATGATATCAACAACTGGCTAACACAAGACACAACCTTCTACATCATTCCCTGTTGACACGAAACAAGAACTCTTACCTCATTCTTAACATGATACCAATTTTTTTTATAACAAACCAAGCTCTTACCTCATTCCCTGTTGACATGATACCAACAACTGTCTAACACAAGGCATGGCCTCTTACCTCATTCCCTGTTGACACGATGCCAACAACTGTCTAACACAAGGCATGGCCTCTTACCTCATTCCCTGTTGACACGATGCCAACAACTGTCTAACACAAGGCATGGCCTCTTACCTCATTCGCTGTTGACACGATGCCAACAACTGTCTAACACAAGGCATGGCCTCTTACCTCATTCCCTGTTGACACGATGCCAACAACTGTCTAACACAAGGCATGGCCTCTTACCTCATTCGCTGTTGACACGATGCCAACAACTGTCTAACACAAGGCATGGCCTCTTACCTCATTCCCTGTTGACACGATGCCAACAACTGTCTAACACAAGGCATGGCCTCTTACCTCATTCGCTGTTGACACGATGCCAACAACTGTCTAACACAAGGCATGGCCTCTTACCTCATTCCCTGTTGACACGATGCCAACAACTGTCTAACACAAGGCATGGCCTCTTACCTCATTCCCTGTTGACACGATGCCAACAACTGTCTAACACAAGGCATGGCCTCTTACCTCATTCCCTGTTGACACGATGCCAACAACTGTCTAACACAAGGCATGGCCTCTTACCTCATTCGCTGTTGACACGATGCCAACAACTGTCTAACACAAGGCATGGCCTCTTACCTCATTCCCTGTTGACACGATGCCAACAACTGTCTAACACAAGGCATGGCCTCTTACCTCATTCGCTGTTGACACGATGCCAACAACTGGCTGTCTAACACAAGACATGGCCTCTTACTTCATTTCCTGTTGACATGATACTAATAACTGTCTAACACAAGACATGGCCTCTTACCTCATTCCTTGTTGACATGATGCCAACAACTGTCTAACACAAGACATGGCCTCTTACCTCATTCCCTGTTGACATGATACTAATAACTGTCTAACACAAGACATGGCCTCTTACCTCATTCCTTGTTGACATATGCCAACAACTGTCTAACACAAGACATGGCCTCTTACCTCATTCCTTGTTGACATAATACCAACAACTGTCTAACACAAGACATGGCCTCTTACCTCATTCTCTGCTGGCACGATACTAATAACTGTCTAACACAAGACATGGCCTCTTACTTCATTCCTTGTTGACATAATACCAACAACTGTCTAACACAAGACATGGCCTCTTACCTCATTCCTTGTTGACATAATACCAACAACTGTCTAACACAAGACATGGCCTCTTACCTCATTCCCTGTTGACATAATACCAACAATTGTCTAACACAGGACCTCATTCCCTGTTGACATGATACCAACAACTGTCTAACACAAGACATGGCCTCTTACCTCATTCCCTGTTGACACGATGCCAACAACTGGCTGTCTAACACAAGACATGGCCTCTGGCCTCATTCCCTGTTGACATAATACCAACAATTGTCTAACACAAGACCTCATTCCCTGTTGACATGATACCAACAACTATCTAACACAAGACATGGCCTCTTACCTCATTTCCTGTTGACATGATGCCAACAATTGGCTGTTTAACACAAGACACAGATATCACACCGGCTGTTGCGAGGAGACCCATCTCAGATGGTCCAAGTTTTTGCCCTTTACACAGAATCTTCTGACCACTCTCTATGTCTGATCCCACTGGTCTGTCAGAATAAAACACAAAACAGACATATATTACAATATAAGTTTTTAGTGTTCCTTTAGTTTAAAGTAAAAAATTCCTTGACCCAAATTCCACAATTTCTGTTAACCAATCACTACAGAATGCATTACAAATTCTCATTCTTAACTAAGGAGGATCCCTGCTAATCAGTACTGATTTGGAAGGTGAAAATCTGTTTGTATATGAGGGGGACATTTTGTTTTCGAAATTTGGATTAGTGACATTTGTAGTCAATTGAAAATTTATTAACAACTACTGCTTAATGCTTTAAAATTGTGTAGCGAATTATGATATAATGCTGAACAAAATGTTCCCTGTGCGTGTATGATCGGAGAAGACATAGTACTTTTATATAGACATTTAGAATATAAAATCTGAGGCAAACTGCATTTAATAGCTGAATTAATAAACTACTATATTGCTTTAGCATTTGTTTCTATTCAAGCAATTTGTTTTTTGAATTGCAAGAGCCAGTCTTCAACATGATCAAAATCAAGTAAAGCTGACGATCACTCTCTTAAAATGCTGCTAGGCGAGCAACCACACAAAGTTTCAAATTAGATTTATTAAAAACGTTTTATTGCAAAGTGGGGTGGGACGTAGCCCAGTGGTAAAGCGCTCGCTTGATGCATGGTCGGTTTGGGATTGATCCCCGTCGGTGGGCCCATTTGGCTATTTATTGCTCCAGCCAGTGCACCATGACTGGTACATCAAAGGCCATGGTATGTGCTATCCTGTCTATGGGATGGTGCATATAAAAGATCCCTTGCTGCTAATCGAAAAGAGTATCCCATGAAGTGGCGACAGCGAATTTCCTCCCTCAATATATGTGTGGTCCTTAACCATATGTCCAATGCCATCTAACCATAAATAATATGTGTTGAGTGCATCGTTAAATAAAACATTTCCTTCATTATCGCAAGGTGACCAGGGGAGCGGGAATGATCACCACTCGTCTTTCCTGAGGACGATTGACAGGCTCAAGATGTCAGAATCAAAAACCAGAGCTCTTCCCATTGGCTTGTCATGAATGCTTATACAGCCTGACAGGAACTACAAAAGTCTACAAAGCACTGCTGTTGCCGAACATCACCTACAATACTATATCAGCATAACAGTCATTAAAGGGTGGGGCGTAGCACAGTGGTAAAGTGCTCGCTTGATGCACAGTCGGTTTAGGATCAATTCCTGTCGGTTTGCCCATTGGGCTATTTCTTTATCTAGCCAGTGCACCACAACTGGTATATCGAAGGCCGGTGTACATGTATGTGCTATCCTGTCTGTGGGATGGTGCATATAAAAGATCTCTTGCTGCTAATGGAAAAATGTAGCGGGTTTCCTCTCTTAAGACTATATGTTAAAATTACCAAATGTTTAACATCCAATAGCCGATGATTAATAAATCAATGTGCTCTAGTGGTGTCGTTAAACAAAACAAACTTTAACAGTTATTAATGTCACACTCTTTAAAAAAGAAATGACATATTATTTCCAACATTTATAAAATTCTAGGCAGGAGCCTGAAATTGTTTTATTTACCACAACACCCAGACATAAAAATTATCCTATTTCCTCCCCACCCACCACTGTATTCTTTATGATGATCTCAAGGTATTAAACATTACTTAGTTTGTCATGATGACAATATTCCATCACACAAATGTATCATAGCACTAAACATGTTTGTATTTTTCTTAGAGAAAATTATGTCTTAAAAGAGAATCAACCAGTACTGGTTATATGTGGCAGAACTAATTCCATGTTTTACATTTCCTGCAATAAAGTTTAAAAAGAGAAAGCAAAATATAAATAACTCTTTACAGATGAATAAACCAAGGGGATATACCGACATACATACATGTATGTACCATGGTAATGATGAAGAATCCTACTTATTTCTGCATGATCCACTTTTGAAAAATGCACTGCATGTTGGCTGAAAAACTGCATGCCACAAATGGGTGAATATGAACTATATTTGTGCTGTCCTGTCTTTGGGAGAAACCCAATGAAAGAGATCTCAAGATTGCATGTTGATACTTGGTAGGTATTTAGCTTATTTTGTAGCTGCAGATTTTCTTGTCATTCAAAGTGTCATAATAACAGTTAGACACCAACTATGTGTAGCTACACATGTACACTTTAAAATGTCTCAAGGTTTGGGGAAAAAAGGGCAATAATAGAGTTCATAAAATGTTAGTATGAAGATGTTTTTAAGAGTTGATTTGGTTGTAGCAAACAGGTTTGTTTTAAAAGGTTTTTGACATACTAATTATGATGGATAAAAATAATTTTACAAATTATTTAGGTTACTTAGATATTGAAGAAAGGAAGGAAGGAAAAGTTTTATTTAACAATGCATTCAACACATTTTATTTACAGTTATATGGCGTCGAACATATGATTATGGACCATACAGATATTGAGAGAGGAAACCCACTGTTGCCACTTCATGGGCTACTCTTATCGATTAGCAGCAAGGGTTCTTTTATATGCACCATCCCACAGACAGGATAGCACATACCACGGCCTTTGATATACAAGTTGTGGTGCACTGGCTGGAATGAGAAATAGCCCAATGGGTAGATATTGAAAGTAACAGAGCATTTATTTACCAGAAGGAAATTTGATATAAGAAAATGTTCACAATTATAAGCAATCAGTAGTTTAGTTAGCATTTATATCATTGAGGAGCCAGACACAGCCCAGTGAGGAAGTGCTTGCCTTAAGTGTGGTTGGTCTAGGATCGATCCCCCTTAAGTGGCCCACTGGGCTATTTCATGTTCCAGCCAGTCCATCATGACTGGTATATCAAAATCCTTGGTATGTGCTAGCTTGTCAATGGAATGGTGCATTAAAAAAATCCCTTGCTATTAATGGAAAAAAATGTATCGGGTGTCCTCTCTAAAACTGTCTGAATGACCAAATATTGGACATCCAATAGCCAATGATTAATAAATCAATGTGCTCTAATGGTGTCATCAAACAAAACAAAATTTCACTCTTTTTTTCAAATCATAGATGTCATGTCCTCAAGTCAAAACACTGACATTTTTTCCTCAGTTCTTACAAGATTGGTATATTCTAAAATGTGTCATGTTTTGTCCTGTCTGCAGCAAAAATACATTTAATAGATTAATTTCCAGCTGCTAATGAACAGGGCCTGGTGTATACGGCACAGGCAGGCTTGTTCTCTTAACTTTAAACATTGTGTACCCTTTGCAATTCCAGCCATTTTAAACCAAAATGTACCGTTACAACGTAGCACTAAATGTACCAAAAGCAACCAATGGGAATACATTGAAATAAAAAAAGAAGAAAAAAAAGGTGTTAATATTATTCTTAACCTGATGTCCTGGCTAACTTTTGGAGGAACTTCAATCCTAATTTCTATCTCTGTCTTTCCGTCATCATCATCTTTGACCAAGACTGTGTCTTCAACTTGAACTACAGCATCAGCACCTGCTGGGATCGGTGCTCCTGTGTTGACACGGATACAAAATCCCGGGATTAACTCCTTTACAGGCTGTAACAAAGAAAACACACAATTTTCTGGGATTAACTCCTTTTCAGGCAGAAACATGATGAGAAAATTTCAAGGATTAATGCCTTTCTTAACAAAGAAGAAAAAAATATATCTTAGAATCAAAACCTTTTTTTTGGCTCTAATAAAAAGACGGACTCCTTTTTAGTCTTTAACAGTTATATCCAGTAAAACTTTGTTTTAGTTATTTGAAAAAACCCACCCTACCTACTATATACATGTATATATACATATGTATGATAATGACCTTCACAATCCTAAAACAAAATCAATTGTGATATTTCTGGAACCAGAGGTAATATGATTAATATCAACTTACAGGGATAAGAGCAATGTGTTTTTAAAGGCATACTGTCACAGATTTAAGGATCTTATTTCTCCAAAAATGGATAATAAATGAAAATTACATTAATGTTTAGAAACCAAATCTAGCTATCGCATTATGGACCATTGCCAAAATTCATTTACTTTTACAAAATGTCATTAATAAGTGGAGTATGATGGTTGAATAAACATACATTTACGGACAAATTTAATATATATTTTTTCAGGTAATACTTTGTTAGGCCATTTAATAAGTAAGTGGCCTGTGACTATGCCTTTAAGTTTAATACAATTTTTTTGCAAAAAAAAAGAAGAAAAGAAGTAAAAAAGTAAAAAAAAAGAAGAAAAAAAGGAGTTACTTGTTTTTAAAATTAATAATAATATCTTGAGTCTATTTGCCTGCCATGCGGTATGTCATCATATAATTTATATCCATCCAAGTGTTTGTATGGCATGCAATGTACACTTATGTTAAGTAAAACAAATATCACTTCAAATCACTCTGTACATGTAGTAGATTATTTACATGTAATTAAAACAGGTTTACAATATTACTCGAGGACAAAAGTCTTTCTATTAATTATCAGGACCTTCATCTCCAAATATGAGAGGTGAGTGAAAGCTTTTAGACACATGTTTACATCCATTATCTGTTTATTTTTAACCACACGGATAATAAATACATAAATAATGGTTCTTTATGAGACAGCTTGAGCAAATGTTTATTCAACTGATTAAGAGTTATATATAATTTATGAAGACATTAAACTTGACATTAAAAGAATCGAAGAGGCACAAAAACATTGTGGAATGTTTACGGCTGGAGATCAATTTACTGTGTGGTAGTAACCTGTTGGTTTTATACAATGTACATCATGATCATTGAGACACACACGTTACACGTGCTTCATTGTGATTTGTTTTTAAAACATTAAAGCTAGACAACCTACGATTAGCTTAGAAATAACCTTAATTTTTATGGAATTGGTGGATTCACAAAGCAGTGGATATTTGGATCATGACACCGATTTAAAATATTTATTTTGTGGAATTTTTATTTAATTTGTTTTTTAGTGTTTTGTTTAACGACATTACTACAGCACATTGATATATTAATCATTGGCTATTGGATGTCAAACATTTGGTAATTTTGATATATAGTCTTAGAGGGAATTTTTATAAAGCCAAGCCACTTAATTTTATTTTATTGATGCAGATGCATAGATATTGGGGAAATAAATAAATAAATAATATAATTTTAACAATTTCTGATCGTTTAATTATTCTCTTTTCATATGCATTGACCATCTTCTTCGTACTTACCACAATGCCACATTTCTCAAGTATCTCTTTGCACTCAAATCTAGCCAACTACCATGTACACACCATACTAAATATTACACACAAAGATGAATTCCATAAATACAACCCTAATGGAAGCCGCCATTTTTGTTACTTAAAGGCTATATTCATGGTGACCATATATATAGCCTCGGTTAATGAGGTCTGACTATCTGCAAGGTTATTTTTAGTAACTAAATAAATAAATAATAAATAAAATTATGATTTTTGGATTAGCCTATATATATAATACAGAATTATTCTGCAATTTAAAATTTATTATATTACTTTTAAAATCTTGCTCATTACTTATTGATATAATCTTAAAATGATATAACATGTTGACAGAAATTAGACTAAAACTAAAAAGGTCTTGATGGATTCAAAGTAGTCTGGACCAGTTAAAAGAATATTAATAAATTTTCCATACACTGATAAACAATGAGACATACTAAAAAAAACCCACTTGAAATACATGCACCTAATGGCTTTAACTTGTAGATATTTTCTTCGTAACTAATATAATAATGTTAAATCTAAGAAACACACAGAATATTGACAGGGGCCACAGTGAAAACAGTTGAGAAAAAAAAAAAAACACCTGTAAGAGTTCAAAACTGTTTGCTTTGATTTGTGATCACACATACATGAATTGATATCCAGCCAGTTTGTTTAATAACATTCTCCCCTTACCAGGGAGATCAGCCGAGAGATGAAACAGCCTCACAGCTTTATCATTCATCTCTCTTGACAGCATAAAACATATAGGCACTGATGGACAGGCAAGTTTCTTTTAATTTTCTCCCTTTCAACTTAAACACACACACACAGGTCTCATACTGTTGCATTGGTTCCTGTAACAGTTCAAACCAGTACTATTATGATGGGAACTATTGGGGGGGGGGGGGGGGGGGGTTCAATAGTCAGAGAGGTTCAAGAATGCTGTCATGGGCTGATTTTCCCCGAGAAGGATCCACGTCACAAACACATCATGCAGTCAAGACCAAAGGGTGGAATAACATTAATTCCAGCCAATTCATTGCTATTTCAGGGGGTGGGATGTAGCCCAGTGGTACAGCGTTCGCTTGATGTGCGGTTGGTGTAGGATCGATCCCCGTCGGTGGGCCCATTGGGCTATTTCTCGTTCCAGCCAGTGTACCACGACTGGTATATCAAAGGCTGTGGTATGTACTACCCTGTCTGTGGAATGGTGCATATAAAAGATCCCTTGCTGCTAATCGAAAAGAGTAGCCTATGAAGTGGCAACAGTGGGTTTCCTCTCTCAATATCTGTGTGGTCCTTAACCATATGTCTGATGCCATATAACCATAAATAAAATGTTTTGAGTGCGTGATTAAATAACACATTTCTCTTCTTTTTTTTGCTATTTCAGGGCTTGCTCTGCCACTTGCCAAATTCCCCAAATGTGAATTTTAAAAACAATTGGCAAAGTTTATTTCAGTTTGGCATACTTTTTGTTGGAAAATAAAGTAGTTTTTTTGACATTTTTGAAATTCAATAAATAATTTAGCAAAATTTTCTGCTCAACCTGTATCTGCACCCCCCCCCCCCCCACACACACACACACAATACACAACTCTTGCGTAACCCAAGAGACTAAAGTTTGCTGTACCACTAATATTAGACATACCTGTAGGCATGTTCCTCAAAAATAACATCAGTTTTGACGGAATTATTATGAGGATATCATGTGTCTTCCATTCCCATACGTTGCCCTCCCTGAACCCGGAATAACCAATGTATTAATATTCTTATAATCCTATAGTCATGCAAGACATGTCATGGTTATTATTTATTTTTTGAATTTTTTATATTTTTAAAAAAGATTTATCTTGTGATTTGGATGATTAATCTTTCATGGATCCATATGGGACCAATAAAACGTACTGATTTTGACAAATGAGTCCAGTTCATTAATTTCCCCGTTATTAGTTGATCTGGGACCCCAAAAACCAATCAATTTAGAGAGATTCTGCTTTTAACAGTGATAAAGATGTAGCCTATTTTGGGGTAAATATCCAACTATGGCTTGAGCATGCTGTCCTGGTCCTGAAAATCACACTGCTGTCGACCTATAAGAGGTCTACGTCAGTGCATAAGATTAAAAAGAAACCCATCACCAAATAAGTTGCTCTAACCATTTAGCAATAAAGCTTTTATCCATTTTTTAAAACAAGTATTTCCCCATCATGTGACAGCTTTTAATATACATTTCATTTCAACTTATTTTCATGCTTATATCCAATTAAGGTTCAAGCATGTTGTCCTGGACACACACCTCAGCAATCTGTCCAAAATAGTGGGCTAGTGGTTAGTGAGAGAGAAGAGGGTGTAGTTGTCTTACACCTACCCATTTAGTCATTAAAACTCACTCTGGGTGGGAGCCGGTACCGGGATGTGAACTCTGTACCTACCAGCCTTATGGCTTATAACTACAACAGCGCTGAGGCCGGTTTTAATATACAGTCTTTCACATCTGAGGTACGTGATCATGTTTGCTTGCCCAAGCTCCCCTTCATTTCATATCAGAAGCAGTTTTTATAGTCCACTTCAAATATTTAACATTTTCCATTGGCAGAGCTGGTTTAACCCCAGCTGGTCCCAGTATTTGATACATCATTGAGTTATTATTGTTAATGTTAATTGCAGTCATTTACATATATTGTGCTTTCAGAATGACTTTTTGTCAATGTACATCCTATACTCAATTTCTTTCCTGTAGAAAGTTAATGATTAAATCAGTCACCTAGAGCTTATGAGGTGAGATGATAACTTCAAATGTGAAGAACTCAGATAGCAGTTGTGCTCTACATTTTATGGCTTTAAGTTGTAAGGCTTGATATGATGTTTGGAAAGAAAAGGAAAGTTAAAGTTTGTTTTGTTTAATGACACCACTAGAGCACGTTGATTTATTAATCATCGGCTATTGATATCAAACATTTGGTCATTTTGACAAATAGTCTTAGAGAAGAAACCCATTAAATTTTTTCCGTTAGTAGCAAGGGATTTTTTATAAGCACCATCTCACAGACATGAACGTACATACCACAGCCTTTGATATACCAGTCGTGGTGCACTGGCTGGAACGAGAAATAGCCTAATGGGCCCACCAATGGGGTTCGATCCCAAACCAACCGTGCATCAAGTGAGTAATTTACCACTGGGCTACCTCCTGCCCCCCTCCACGTCAGAAAAGTGCCGCTCTAACGACTGAGCTAGATCTTGCTGACACCAATTAAACATACTAACAACATAGCATATAGCACAAGATATGGTTATACAAGTCATCAAAGAAACTCACTCAGGATATGGCATCAGATATATCTTTAAGGATCACACAGACAATTAGAGAAGAAACCTGCTGCTGCCACTCAATGGGCTACTTGTTTCAAACAGCAGCAAGGGATATTAAAGTTTGTTTTGTTTTAACATCACCTCTAAAGCACATTGATTTATTTATCATCGGCTGTTGGGATATCAACCATTTTTTGGTAATTTTGACATAGAGTCCTATAGAAGAAACCCACTAGTTGGGTGCACTTTGAACGTTGACCCAGCCGGAAGTTAGTGAAACACAACACATGCATTATGGGACTAACACTGTACTAAAATGGTGTGTCATGATACAAAAAAACCTTTCTTAAGGATGTTCTTTGTAGAACGCATCAAAAAGAAAAAGAAATCTTTATTAGGCTTTTGCAGTGGCTTCCAGCATATTACTAGGATTAATAGTCCTATGTGTAGGGTATCAAACATGGAAATCGTAACACTTAATCTACCGTTAAACTGACAAAAATGTATAATAATTTTTTATTTTTTTTATTAGAACAAAGTAGTCTTTTATATACATGTAAGTGAATTATAAAAGACCCCACCCAAACCCATAATGATAGTAAAACATAATTTATTTAATGAAGGTAACATCAAAAGCCAACTTTCCTTAAGGTCTTCGAGTGCAAAAATATATTCAAGCACTTGGCGAAAGATAAATTCACTCATTTTCTGTGGATTCCATGGGAACTGTAGCTGACCTAGAAGGACAATTTTAGGGGAGCATAGCCTACATGTACTAGATGGTTATACAACTGTCTCTTAACAAAGCTAAAGTTTTGTTTTGTTTAACTACACCACTACAACACAGTGATTTATTTATTGGGATGTCAAACATTTGGTAATTTCTTACACATAGTTTTAAGAGGAAACCATCTACATTTTTTTCATTAGCAGCAAGGGATCGTTTATATGCACCTTCCCACAAACAGGACAGCACATACCATGACCTTTAAAATACCAGTGGTGGGCACTGGTTGAGAAAAGCTCAGTCAGAGAATGGGTCCATTGAGGTGGTTTGATCCTACGATGCAAGCACCTCAAGCGAGTGCTCTACCCACTGAGCTAGATTCTACCCCACCTCTTAACAATGCCAGAATTTACCACTAAAATAATTATATGTTAGACTGCAAATATCCATGAGAGTAATTAGAGATGGTGGTGGTGGTGGAGGTGGTGGTGGTGGTGTGTATGTGCGTGTGTTATATACTGGTATAGCCAAAAGAGACAAACACTTGTCATGGTTGGAGGGACCGGGACTGGGCTGGGGAGGTGGATAGCAAACGTTTAACAAAAGGAGGATCTGCAGATTGGAGAGAAATGGAATGGAATTCAAAGGAAAGAAATGAAAGGGTCGGGTCACTGGGATTTAAAATACAATTTAACATTCACTCTCCATCATTTGTGCTGGCTCATTACACTCTGTGTTTTAGCAAACATTCTGACAGAATCTTCCCAGCAGACATTTTTATTTCACTTTTTTTTTTCTCCTGGCTCCACAAGTCTGTCATTTTTTCCCCCTTAAAATTATAAACGTTCTAAATACCACATTCTGCAGATATGCATGCATGTAAACTATTTATTTTCTTTCTCTCAATCTTTTTAAAGCTATATTATTTTTAGGATTGACATAAGAAAACAAACACATTTTTTTGGTCAGTGTTATATACTTATAACATTCATGTCATTTACCTGGAAATAAAAATATTTTTACCCAATCTAAAATCTGTTATTGCATTTATGGTAGTGAAAACAAATTCAGTTAATTTGATGGGAACCGATAAGAATGCAGTGTATACATTATGTAAGTATGTATCAAGCACTGTTTTGTTTTTAAAAGCCTTGAAGTATTTTTCATTGATGTTTTAATCTTAGATGTTTACAAAGATTTTCAGTCTTGTGTGAAAATTATTACACATTGATGTTCCATTTTGCTTTCCAATTTAGATTTTATCGTAAAAATTTTGTGTAAAAGAATTTCTTGTTTTCTTGAACAATACTCTTTTTTTAAACCTACACTGAAGTATGCATGCACTGCTGTAGTAATATTAGAAACATAAAATATTTTACCATCCTTGTAAATGTCTTTTTGATTGTTTTTTCTACTGAACTGGAACCTTCATATCTTTACTGCTAGACATGTTGTATATACATAAATAAACTGTAAAGTAAAATCTATTTTTAAAAACACCACCCCTCACATTCTTTAACCAACTTAAGATCCATACACACACGGTTTAGAAGTTAGGACAGTCTTTAAGATTTGCTAACACTGTAAATGCATATAATAGAATATAATAGAAACAAGATATAAATGGCAAATAAAAGAAAATGTATTGTAGTTTTAGCATATTTCATGTGTAAATATTTTCAACAGTGATGTAAAGGACAAATAATTCCAGAAAACTTGGTATCAAGAAATAGAAATAATGGAAATGGCATGATATGTAGCCCAGTGGTAAAACGCTTGCTTGATGCACGATCAATCTCAGATCTAGGATCCCCATCAGTGGGCCGGCCCATTGGGCTACATTTGTTGTTCCAGTCAGAGATGAACAACTGGTGTAACAAATGCTGTGGTATGTGCTATCCTGTCTGTGGAATCCTTTGCTGGTAATTGAAGAGAGTAGTACATAGATGATAGTGAGGACAGCAAGTTTCCTCTCATTATTTGTGTGATCCGTAACCATACAACCATAATTAAAATGAACCCTTCAAAAATCCCCTTTACTTGTCTTTCTGTGAATAAGTAAGTTCAGTTTATGTAACTTTTACCCCCCCCCCCAAAAAAAAAAAAACCAACAACAACAAACCAAAAAAACAAACAAAAAAAACCTTTCAATCCCAAGCAATTTCATTCTAGATTTCCTTTATTAATATAAAAATAGTATTTTTAATGTTTCACAAGCGAATGTTGACTTGTAAGTTACGAGCAGCATGTTACAGTGTATATCAGCATGCACGTGCTCTCTTACAAACATATGCTCCGTTTTTCTCAACACATCCTCATATTTAGATGCATCTTGACTATAAAAATGTCCATTGTGTAAACAAAACGAAGGACAAAAATAAATGAAGTGCTGATTAAACGGTGTGTTAGTGCACTCTTATTAAGAGCCGTGTGTGTGCTGTGTTTATTTCTATCTGGGATATGAGCAACCACGTTCTGGCAATAAAGATAGATGAGATATTTCCTACCAAAGAAGATCTTTATCCATGTACACACAGAGAGCATAAAATGTGGTGTGTTTGTGTTACCAAGTATGCGAGTACAAAGATCACATTAGGCATTGAAATAATTATGATGGTAAGTATTTCTGTATTCCCATTACAATAATGGTAATGTATTTTCTGTGATTTTTTATCCAATTAAGGTTCATGACCTGGGAATGTGACGACGCTTCCATTCCAGGTTACTGGGTTAGTGTTTAAGAGATGAAACAAGGCTGCTGTTAATAAACTGCTAGTACTACGACTTGCATGGAAGGAATCTTTTATATGCACTTTCTAATCAACAGGATAGTACATACCATGGATGTAGTATACCTACGTACCATGGACTTGGATGTACTGACTGTTAGCACCCATCAGTGTTTATAACAATAGCTCCTGATTCAACACAATACATCCACTCAAATTGGAGACCATACTAAGATAACAACACAGTATATCAGGTCTCTGAAACTGAAAACTGCCAGAATGATTGTTTCGTTCAGGTGTTGCTCGTACAAATCTAAGTTGCGTAACCTATTTTTTGTTTGTGCAAAATTTGGAGCACCATTTACTTGGATATAACGGGTTACTCAAAATGGAAATGGGTTACCTGGATTTATTTCTGCATCACCGATAAATGGGTCACGCAGATTTTCAATTCTCAGAGGTCTGTATCTATTTGTCTTTAAATGGATAGGTCAATCACCATGTAATTCAGTCATGCTAAAATAAATGGGGATAGGTCAATCACCATGTAATTCGGTCATGCTAAAATACATGGATAGGTCAATCACCATGTAATTCGGTCATGCTAAAATACATGGATAGGTCAATCACCATGTAATTCGGTCATGCTAAAATACATGGATAGGTCAATCACCATGTAATTCGGTCATGCTAAAATAAATGGACAGGTCAATCACCATGTAATTCGGTCATGCTAAAATAAATTGACAGGTCAATCACCAAGTAATTCGGTCATGCTAAAATACATGGACAGGTCAATCACCATGTAATTCGGTCATGCTAAAATAAATGGACAGGTCAATCACCATGTAATTCGGTCATGCTAAAATAAATGGACAGGTCAATCACCATGTAATTCGGTCATGCTAAAATTACAAAACGTATACACACACAGAAAACTGTGACATCATAGACATAGTATCTGTAACTAGCAAAGGGTCAAGAGGGACAACTGCCATTTTCGCAGTAATCTCCCCATAAATATACATAAACAGAAAATGTCCAAGTCAAAATCTGAAAAAAAATCAATTTTAAAATAAATAGAAAATTATTGTTTAAAACTGCAACTGTGTTCTGCTTTTGTGCATTGAAATGAACAGTTTGTTTGTTTAACACCACCACTAGAGCACACTGATTTATTAATCATAGGCTATTGGATGTTAAACATTTGGTAAGTTTGATATATAGTCTTAGAGAGAAAACCTGCTACATTTTCCCATTACTAGCAAGGGATCCTTTATATGCATCATCTCACAGACAGGGTAGTACATACCATAGCCTTTGATATACCAGTCATGGTGCACTAGTTGGAACGAGAAATAGCCCAATAGGCCCACCAATGAGGATCGATCCCACACTGTCCGTGCATCAAGCAAGTGCTTTACCACTGGTCTACATTCCGCCCTAACTGAAATGGACAGATACTCACAGAGGTGTATAAAAGGGAAAGATAAATCTAACATTCCTAAAACTATTTATTAACAGGCAAATAAAACTCCATCTAATAAAGAAAAAGAAATCATTGCCCTGACCAATATACATGTACACGTGACAGTTGGGGGCAGTTCTGTTTCCACTGGTATTTGCCTGGAAAACGTTCCGAGAGCCACGGTTTATTTGTGGAGAGCGTATTTCAGGAGTCCAAGCAGGAGACTCAGCTTGAAGGAAAAACATATCTGGCAAATCCAATTTGTAAGTCAGGGAAACACTCACACAATCCACCGATAAGCAATCCAAATAGACAGAATTTGTTTGGCAAATCAAAAAATAACCATTTTCCACGGCAAAAACTGTGTGAGCCATTCTGGTATCAACAAGAGTAAAATCAAATATCTTTACCCCCATGACCTTTTGAAATGGGAGCCACAATAAACAAGATGGATGTGGCTAAATAGCGCATTCCAGGGTTCTCATAATCTGTTTGGAAGTTATTGCCGGCCTGTTGATAGGCTGGCGGAGTGTAAGGGGAGAGAGCCTGCTACTTGTTGATAGGTGGCGCATCGCTCAGTCCGATCTTTCATTAAACATAATAAAAACACTGTGTAAACATGTAGATAGACCTGTCAGTCCTCAAAATGGTCCGGAAAAGAGTTCAAAAACATAAAAAATCTTTTATATAAATAAAAGTTTTAAAATAAAAATAAATGATTTTTTTTTTTTTTTAAATATAAATAAATAAATAAATCATAGCATGTGAATGCTCAAACATGTTTTCAATTTAAAACTTCAAGATATTAGCAACTATTATAAAGTGACGAAGAAATATGTGTAAATAAAACATTAAACTGTATCATTTCTTTATCACATTCACGTACATTCTTTAACAAACTATTTCTAGATATGAAGAAAAACTATTTCTAGATATGAAGAAAAACTATTTCTGGATATCCGACGCCATATATCCGTAAATAAAATGTGTTGAATGCATCGTTAAATAAAACATTTCCTTCCTATTTCTGGATATGAAGAAAAACTTTACATTTAATAATATATTTCTGGTTATAAATGATTAAACAAACTTCTATATTGAATCAATACAATGATTCCTTACTGGTAGTAAAAGAATAACATATGTAGCAGATTTCTATCATCACATTCATGCTTAAACTATTGTTTAATAATTGACATCAACATCGGCTGTCATATAAATCTTTTCTACATGTGTATATGTACATGTATCAGCAGGGTTTCTGCCAGAGGGTAAAATGGGTATTGCGACATACGCAATTTTTTTTTTTTTAAAGGTAACTTTTCCAAAAAATTAATTACTGTTATCATTACTGTATGATTTTTGTAACCCCAACCCTAAACTTAACACATTTTCATTCTCGTGGAGGCCCCCATAACCCTGTTGACTGTGGTTGCATTCAATTCCATAGTGTCATACCCAAAAATTTCTTTCTGGCAGAAACACTGGTATGGTAAATGTGATATCGTATATGTATTAAATGGGGTTATACATACACATGGTAAATTTGAGGCCAAATAAATGCATTAATAAACACAATCCCACCAATCACCTCTCTGAAACTATCATCTACACAGAATTATTTAAGCACACCTATCATGGTCACATCCTCCTACTTCGCCAGACTTCTGATCAAAACGGGGATATCACCTATTCTCCTAAACATTTTTATACAGTACAAACTGACAGATAGTCAAGCAGCAAATTGTACCATAAGGCCACTCTGAGTCCACCTCAGGTGGCTGGTTAACAGAAGTTTGACTGTAGTGTGCTTGTTTTCAATACATTTAAAACTTACCATGTCACCAGCTGAAGATTCTCCCATTACTTGTCTAAGTCCATCACCATCAGATGCTGAAAACATTAGTAAAGTCATTTCAATTATTAATTTAGCATTTAATATTATTTTACTGAATTGCCAACACAAATACACTTTTTAAAAAAACACAAAAAACCATCAACTTTCTCTCACCTACCTCACCCCACTCCCTCCCTCCCCACCCACCCACACAAAAAACCCCATCAAACTCCCCCTCACCTACCTCACCCTCCACAATAATGCTAAAGGCACATGTTTAATTACCGTATTTACATGAAAATGGGTTAAATTACAACATTCTGCTTCTTGGGCTGGCTTTGGTAGAGCACAATAAATAAGAGTGTAAGTAGATTACAGACACTTTTATTGGCAATAATAGCTCCATCACACGTCGACTCCTTCAGCTGATCTATAGGATGACCCCTTCTGTACGCCCCAAGGGTAGTTAATACTCAGTGTTTTATTTCGTTAACAAACTGATCTGCTTAAATTTTACATTTTGGATAAATAGTGATGGTTTTCCAAAGTATTTAGTATGGGAACATTGAAAACACACAAACACCTAGAGAAATCTCTGGTTTTATTAAGAAGATGGCAAAGACAACCCGATTAATGTGCGCAACTGGCTGCTAGAATTTAGAAAGCAATGAGCACCTGGGGAATGGCTGGAATATAATGTGACAAAACATGAGCATGAAAACGCCAGTGACCAAAATGAAATAAATCTGTCGTTTTAAGGCTATACTTTTTGTTAACCATGCCATTTGTTTAATCAGTTTTCCATTTTATGTATGTAATGTGTGGGTGGTGTGGCTGTCATATCTAGGTCCAAAAGTATTTTGGCAGAAATTGTTTTCATATACTTTATGATGTTGGTGAGTTTATTTTGTATTTAAGGTTAAAGCATTAATGATTATCCTGGACAAGCAACATACATGTAGCTGCCTGTCCTGGACAGAAGGAATATCTCATCTTAACAAATTTCGAAGTCCATGGTATGTACTACCCTGTCTGTTGGATGGTGCACATAAAAGATCCCTTGCTGCCAATCGAAAAGAGTAGCCCATGAAGTGGCAACAGCGGGTATTCTCTCTCAATATGTGTGTAGTCTGTAACCATATATTGACGCCATATAACTGTAAATAAAATGTGTTGAGTGTGTCGTTAAATAAAAACACTTCCTCAGCACATTTTAAATTAGCATACAGTTAACTGATAGCTAACATACAGGGAATTATTATTTCCATATATTTACTCTACAATACATTAAAACAAATGTCTGATTCAAAATATGCTCGATTGTATTTTGTTGCATTTTGATTAACTAAGAAAATACAAAGTTCATCATATTGGTAAGGATAAGCATTTTCCAACTATACTGACACACAATGAAAATGCAAAAACAACTTTTCATTGCAAATAACGACAAACTATTAATGAATTGACAGATAATGTAATATGACATTAATGACTGGTATTCATGAGATACATTCACATGGAAACATGGCCAGTTATCATCGGTAATCGAGTTGCATTCGTAATAGAAAAGTTCAAACACCCCCCCCCCCCCCCCCCCCCCCCCCCATATCAAGGTCAGTATCTGGTGTGTTGACCATTGGCCCGTGAGCATGCGTGAAGACATCGGGGAAAGGATTGGCACAAACATCTCAAGTAAGCCACAGGAATGTTCCTCCACTCATCCTGCAACGCCTGTGCAAGCTCAGCGACGTTATGTGGTGGTGGCTGGCAGTGACATGATGTCCTAACTCATCCCACATGTGTTCATTTGGGTTCAAATCCGGTGAAACGGCAGGCCAGTTCATAACGGTGATACTGGCTTGTTGCAGGAATGCTTGGGTAATTCTTGCAGTATGTGGACGAGCATTGTCTTGTTGAAACAGAAGGGGACCTCCTGGTCTTCAGTGACGGCACAAAAGTGGCTGGAGAACTGGTCTTAGAATAACGTCAACATAACGCTGGGCTGTAAGGGCATCGTGGACAATGATGAGATCACTCCTGAAATCACAGTTGATTGCCTCCCATACCATCAGACAACCGCCGCCAAACCGATCACGTTCCCTCACACATCCGTCAGCGTACCGTTCATGGAGTCTCCTGTACACACGTGCTCTTCCATCAGCAAAGGAGACAGAGAAACGGGACTCATCTGAGAAAACAATGCTCCGGTAAAAGGCTGGTGGATGATTACCATTCTGGAGAGCAAACTGTAGTCTCGCAGCACGATATCGCGGTGTCATGATGTTACCGTTGTACGGGCGTCTGCATCTGAGTCCTGCCGTTCTGAGTCGATGGATGACCGTCATTGGATGGATAGGCCTTCCATGACGTCCTATTGTGTTGCTTGCTGTTATTGTTGCAGTTCTGAACCGGTCACGGAGGTGGTGTTGTCGAATCTGCCGATCTTGGCATGGGGTCATAATGGGACGCTGACCAGGTCGAGGTCGATCACGGACACTCCCGGTCTGTTGATGACGTTCAACAAGTCGTCCAATAGTTGATGGATGGACTCTGATAGTCCTAGCAACTTGGCTTTGCGAAGTCCCCCCTTGAACCATGCCCAATGCTCGCTCCCTTTGTTGTTCTCTGAGTCGTGGCATTCTTAATGTGACGAGGAATATGACACTGTTACGTGACTTTTATGTGTCCACATACTGGCATTTCACGTGCATTGCATGCAGCATGATTGAGCATGTAGTGAACGCATTTCACACCATTTTGTGTGTTTCTGCTATTGTATGTGTAATGAGAAAAAATCCAGGATTAAAACCCAGACAAATGTACCAATCAATGGCTTCCTCTCTTAAATTGTCATTTTAAGTCCAATAAATATATTTTTCATTAATCACAACAAAATATTGAAAAATATCTGTTTTGCGTTTTCAATGTGTGTCAGTATATATATATATATATATATATATATATATATACACACACACACACACACACACACACACACACACACACACACATTTCTCCCATCTCTAGCTATGTAAGACAGACCCATTCTATGATGTCAGCCCATGAGGACTAATTCTCTTGCATGGGCTTTGACATCAATGAATTTAACATGGGGAAGTATTACGGCGTTAGTAATATATGACGTGAGTTGGTTAGGTTTAGATTGATATTCTGTTATTAAAACCTTCATTATAAAAGCTATCTTGTTAATTTTTAGTGCTAAAATTATATTTAACACATGAAACAGAACCGGCAAATATGATGGTGGTCGGTGGCCAAAATTTCGATCCTGGGACTCGGCAAGCCTCATCCCGGGTCAACACTTCCACCACCTTGGGTGTACTTTTTCTATCCCACATGACCACATATGATTAAATTTCTCTGACTTCATTCCACAAAAAACCGTCATCCAGCCACAGCAAGGGGAGTTTTGTTCACTTCTCGATGAGCGTAAAAATTATAATTGTTAGAGAACATACATTTTATATTGGTTCTTTGTCTTATTGAGCGTTATTGTTTATGGACCAAAAATAATTTTAAATAAAATATTAACTTTTAAACATTTTTATTAGTAAGTACCCCGTCGGTGGACCCATTGGGCTATTTCTCATTCCAGCCAGTGCTCCACAACTGGTGTATCAAAGGCCATGGTATGTACTACGCTGTCTGTGGGATGGTGCATATAAAAGATCCCTTGCTGCTAATTGAAAAGAGTAGCCTATGAAGTGGCGACAGCGGGTTTCCTCTCTCAATATCTGTGTGGTTCTTAACCATGTCTGATGCCATATAACTGTAAATAAAATGTCTTGAGTGCGTTGTTAAATAAATAAAAAAAATTGTTTTTGTTTTTTTTGTCTTATTGAGCGTTATTGTTTATGGATCAAAAATAATTTAAAATAAAATATGAACTTTTAAACGTTATTATTAGTAAGTATGTTTTAAATTTAATTATAAAGATTATCTGCCTTTTCTTTTACGCTCATCTAGGTATGAACGAAAAAAAAAAAATCATTGCAAAAACTTATGTGTGAACGGCTTCGCCAATTCTCAGAGTTGTTGGATGATTTTGTTTTTGGTTCATACCCAGATGAACGTAAAAGAAATAATAGACAATCCTTCAATATAATTTCACATGTAGTTACTAAGTTGAATACTACACATGGTTCTAAAATCTGACACTGCAAGACCATTCCTCCATTTCATTAGATGCCAAATTAGCTGATGTGTTGTACTTCAGCTGGGCTGCCATAAAATGTTAACTTAATCAGAATGTTTTCTCGTTTTCAGACGGAAAGGGCAAAGAAATGAGGCCCCTGGGACGACCTACCATGTGCAGTAACAGGGAAAGGTACATTGTACATCTGGGCTTAACTTGTTTTCATATAAGATGTCTGACCTTAAGTAATCAAAGTTAATTTTTTGTAGTACAAGCTTACAATAACAGTAACATTAAAAACAGAAACATTAAAAACAGCACAAGCGAAGCTCTGCAGTCAACAGTAAATTGGGGCAAATAGTCTGTACAAACTGAGTCCCATTATGATCCTTCTCTAGAATGAACATTCTACCATTTGAATGATTTTGTTTTGTTCATTTTGTTTAACAACACCACTAGAGCACATTGATTTATTAATCATCAGCTATTGGATGTCAACCATTTGTTAATTTTGACATATACACATGTAGTCTTAGAGAGGAAACACAGTACATTTTCCTATTAGTAGCAATGGATCTTTTACATGCACCATCCCACAGACAGGATAGCACATACTATGGCCTTTGATATACCAGTTGTGGTGCACTGGCTAGAATGACAAATAGCCCAATGGGCCACCAACAGGGATCAATCCTAGACTGATCATGCATCAAGCGAGTAGTTTACCACTGGGCTACCTCTCGCCCTCCATTTGAATGAAGTAAATAATTTATAAAATCTGTGGTAATTATAATAAATCTAACTTATGTAAAACAATGTATAATCTTAGGATTATGTTAAAATCTTTTTAAAAAATACATCAATTCAGGGCTTGAACTTAAGAATTTGTCTTCCACGGCAATTTTTTAAAGAATTGCCATGGGTGAAACAGCCCACCGATGGCAATTTTGAGCCTGCCTATGACAATTTTTTTTAAAGTGACATTTGCAGAAAATAAATTTGATTAAAAGGTTATTTTGCTGAATGTAGACATATTTCAAATGTGAAGATGTTAGATATTGGCAGATTATGTACACCAGGTGTATATATTTTGCCATTGTTGAGGAGTTTTACCCACGACACAAAAGTGTCTTTGTTTTCGGGTTTTTTGCATTGTTGGAAGAAACAATAGAAAATATATTTCCCAGTAGGATTCATTATTAAGTAGGATTCACTGCCTATGTTCTGGGGGCAATAAATCTTTAAAAAAAGAAAAAAAAGAAGAAAAAAAAGTAGGGTTTAAGCTGTTGTTTGACAAGAAAGAAAGAAATGTTTTATTTAACGACGCACTCAACACATTTTATTTACGGTTATATGGCGTCAGACAATGGTTAAGGACCACACAGATTTTGAGAGGAAACCCACTGTCGCCATTACATGGGTTACTCTTCCGATTGGCAGCAAGGGATCTTTTATTTGCGTTTCCCACAGGCAGGATAGCACAAGCCATGGCCTTTGTTGAACCAGTTATGGTTCACTGGTCGGTGCAAGTGGTTTACACCTACCCACTGAGCCTTGCGGAGCACTCACTCAGGGTTTGGAGTCGGTATCTGGATTAAAAATCCCATGCCTCGACTGGGATCCGAACCCAGTACCTACCAGCCTGTAGACCGATGGCCTGCCACGACGCCACCGAGGCCGGTTTGTTTGACAAATGCAGACCTCGCCATGAATCATATTGAGAGGAATTACTAATTATTTCCCTAGGATAGTTTACAGTGATTTATTAAAGATATTACCATATTTAATCCTTTTGTAGTACTTAAAAAATAATAAAAAATTCACATGCTAAGGGAAGGTAAAATGACTCTCCTTGAACTAGCCTCATGGGAGTGATGGGGAACAAGAGCAATAGCTCTCAAATAAATCTTATTACCAATTCACAACAAATAAAATAAATATGTATCATATATTAGCTAGCATATCCAGTGTAACCAAGGTATGTGATATTTTTCAGATCATATACTTTCAGAATTTGATAACTTTGCAGATTAGATGTAATTTAATCGAGGTCATGGCACTTTGTTTATATAGACATTTAAACAAATCTACTATGGAGACACTCTATAATTGATGTATACATTCATAGTCATCATTCAAAAACATTTCAACAGAAAATTTACACTGAAAGCTGTCCAGCATTCAGAACCCCCACCCCCCAAAAAAACAACAACAAAACAACCCCGTTACACACAAGTTTATTTTTAAGTTGTGTGTACAGTTTACAAAAAACATGTTGTATTAAGCTTGAGATTATATGATAAAGAGATTAGTATCCTCTTGTTTCAGTGTAACTAAATTGAAAATTCTCTCGTTTGTAAACGTACTGCTACATCAGGGCTTCTAGAATTTTATAAAAATCCACTAGCCATGGGATCAGTGATTTAAAAAATTGACTAGCCATGATTAAAAATTCACTAGCCCTACTTTAAATAAATACCATTTTACTAATAGTAAACATCAAATATGTCACCTAAAGAGGGTGGGAAGAGGGGGCAGGATATTCTTATTTACAAAATAACACTTAAATGCAGCATTTGACAAGGTTTTTTTCCACTAGCCATTGGGCTAGTTATAGAAGTTATTTACTAGCCCAACACTGAATATCACTAGCCATGGGAGTGGGACTACCATAATCTAGAAGCCCTGGCTACATTTTCTATTTGGCTGCAGACATTCCGACCAAATTGCTAAAAAATTTGGTGTCCAGCTTAATCCCTGATCAAAATATCTTTTTGTTACCGACAAATTGAAAACAGGTTCTGATGTAAATAATACATTTATAGAACCTAATTCATGTCAAGTAAACATGTATTATTAATTCCGACAATGATACAAATAAGTAGACACTCAGTGTTTAACATGGAAAATCTAAATATCAATCTACTAGTAGGTGGTCTTCATTACACTCTGGGGAGGCCGTGGTATGTGCTATCTTGTCTGTGGGATGGTGCATATAAAAGATCCATTGCTATTAATGGAAAAATGTAGCGGGTTTCCTCTCTAAGACTATATGTTGAAATAACCAAATGTTTCACATCCAATAGCCAATGATTAATAAATCAATATGCTCTAGTGGTGTTGTAAAACAAAACACATTTTAACTTTAACTTCATTACACTCATTGCCACAGAACACAGGCTTCCAGAGATGATTGAAATGTTGAGTTTTAAATACAAGATGTCATTTTATCACTCTCTAAACAAATGACATCAAAATGTTCTGTTCATGGTCTCAAATCACAATTTATCATCATATATTTGAGTAGACAGTCATATTTTTGTTTTTAAAGGTGCAGACCCTAGTTTTAACACGTAAAAAATAGACATTAAGTTTAGTTAATTAACAAACATTTGGATAAAGTTATAATAGAGTGAAAGAAGAGTCTGTGATGCTGAAACCGGGAAATATCCTTAAAAATAGACTATAACTCAAATCAATAACCATTACTTCTCAGACGCACATGCGTTTTTAAAAATATAAAAAATTAATTTTTTTAGGTATTATAAACACCAGGATGACCAGAAACATTTCGGTTCTACAGAAATGGATAATTTAAACAATAAAATATAAGCAATGTTTGATTTCAGTGATCATAAACGGCGTTCATAGTGAAAAATATGCTGTAGTGTTTAAAAACTAGAGTCTGTCCCTTTAACTGTCATCGTTATTTATATTTAT
Source organism: Gigantopelta aegis (assembly GCF_016097555.1). Lineage (NCBI taxonomy): Eukaryota > Metazoa > Mollusca > Gastropoda > Neomphalida > Peltospiridae > Gigantopelta > Gigantopelta aegis. Next base: position 65,420,966 of record NC_054702.1, read on the forward strand.
TTTGTCCAGAGTATCAAAATTCATGGCAGCAGTCCATGCATGCCACTCTAAACTGCATGAGAGTCTCTAAACAACTCATGTACAACATACAATATATTTTATTTATTACAATAGCCCATTGGGCTATTTTTCGCTCCAGCCAGTGCACCACGACTGGTACATCAAAGGCCGTGGTATGTGCTATCCTGTCTATGGGATGGCGCATATAAAAGATCCCTTGCTGCCAATCAAAAAGAGTAGCCCATGAAATGGCGACAGCGGGTTTCCTCCTTCAATATCTCTGATGCCATATAACCGTAAATAAAATGTGTTGAGTGTGTCGTTAAATAAAACACTTCCTTCCTTCCTTCTTACAATGTACATCATTTTTGGTTTTACCTACTAGGTATAGAGAATACTAGGTATAGAGAATACTAGGTATAGAGAATACTAGGTATAGAGAATACTAGTTATAGAGAATACTAGGTATAGAGAATACTAGGTATAGAGAATACTAGGTATAGAGAATACTAGGTATAGAGAATACTAGGTATAGAGAATACTAGGTATAGAGAATACTAGGTATAGAGAATACTAGGTATAGAGAATACTAGGTATAGAGAATACTAGGTATAGAGAATACTAGGTATAGAGAATACTAGGTATAGAGAATACTAGGTATAGAGAATACTAGGTATAGAGAATACTAGGTATAGAGAATACTAGGTATAGAGAATACTAGTTATAGAGAATACTAGTTATAGAGAATACTAGGTATAGAGAATACTAGGTATAGAGAATACTAGGTATAGAGAATACTAGTTATAGAGAATACTAGGTATAGAGAATACTAGGTATAGAGAATACTAGTTATAGAGAATACTAGGTATAGAGAATACTAGGTATAGAGAATACTAGGTATAGAGAATACTAGGTATAGAGAATACTAGGTATAGAGAATACTAGTTATAGAGAATACTAGTTATAGAGAATACTAGGTATAGAGAATACTAGGTATAGAGAATACTAGGTATAGAGAATACTAGGTATAGAGAATACTAGGTATAGAGAATACTAGGTATAGAGAATACTAGGTATAGAGAATACTAGTTATAGAGAATACTAGGTATAGAGAATACTAGGTATAGAGAATACTAGGTATAGAGAATACTAGGTATAGAGAATACTAGGTATAGAGAATACTAGGTATAGAGAATACTAGGTATAGAGAATACTAGGTATAGAGAATACTAGGTATAGAGAATACTAGTTATAGAGAATACTACATGAGTGGCAGGGGTAGGATTTAGCTCAGTGAGTTGAGTGCTCGCTTGAGGTGCTTGCATCACAGGACTGAACCACCTCGGTGTATCCATTCACCTGATTTGTTTTCTTATTCTAACCAGTACACCACAGCAGGTCAAGGGCTGTGGTATGTGTTTTCCTGTCCGTGGGAAAGTGCATATAAAAGATCCCTTGTTCCATTATAAAAAATGTAGCGGGTTTCCTCTGATGACTACCTGATGACTACATGTCAGAATTACCAAATGTTTGACATTCAATAGCCGATGATTAATTAATCAATGTGCTCTAGTGGTGTCATTAAACAAAACAAACTTTAACTTTACAGGAATGGCTGTCAGATATCATTTATCTTACAAGTTGTTTCAACTCGTACATATCAAGTACAAGTGAGTTGGATATATTTTTAATGAGTTAAATGGCATCTAACAAACATGAATGTAGTATTCTATTTCTTACATATCCTCAAAAACCAGGTTGAAAAAATATTTTTAAACATCTTTTCCAACAAAAATTTATTTACTACACTTGTGCTTGCAGTTAACTTAAATGCATCACAGATTGATCAGGTTTAGGTTAACTTATACGTCACAGAGTAATCAATCTCAATCATGCTTATTTCATTGGATGGTATGGTGTAGCTGCCAATCGTACATCTCTAAATCAAAAACACATGGGCATTACTGTCATGTGATATCATAAATAATGCATGATGTTCCTACCAATGGGTGTGTAATAATAAATAATACTGTCAAATGATATTTTGATAGAGAAAACATTTCAAAGATATCTTTATAACTAGTGTTGCTTATTTCATTATGAACATTCATGGCTCAGTCTTCCAATAACTTGTTAAAAGTATCTCCTTCAAAAAGAAACAAACTGTTACTCTTCATTTCCAGTAACACTGCAAGAGTTATTTCCCTGGAAGCTTTAATGGTATAAAACAAAACTAATGCAAAAATAATCATATCATAGTTAAGTCAAACTACATTCTTGAAAGGAAAGGAACATTTATCCAATGACACTTCAGCATATTTTAAAACTACAGCTACAGGCCTCAGACATTACTGAAAAAAACAACAACAAAAAAAACCCCGCCCATTAATGGGTTAAGCAAAAACAATTTCAGATATATTTAATTTTGATGTAATCCGCCAGGTGAATAATGTCTTAAATTTAAAAAGTTTGTTTTGTTCAACGACACCACTAGAACACATAATCATCGGCTATTTTGTATTTCCATTGCTGGCTGTAACAGGCTGAATGGTAGCTTCCTGCTGCTGACTCAGGACAGTGACCTTGAACCTTAGCATCAGCATGAAGATATGCTACATTATTACCACACTCTTTTAAAAAAATTAACAAACATTACCTATGACTGCATAACCATCTTTGATAGAAGCAGGAAATGGTGGCAGGGCATCTTTGGCAAACACATCTTCAGCCAGGTTCCGGCCAAGACAATCTAGGTACAAAAACAATAAATAAAACTAGATTATTATCTTCAATAGTTCTGACACAATGGAAACTACATGTTTACAGATCTGACAAATTAATTAAGAACCTGATGAAAAATGTATTAATGTATAAATGGTTTTGCTGTATTAACGTTAACCCCTCCATCTCATCAAGACTTATTTGACTCTTCCTTTTAAGCAAATTTAAAATGTATTATATTTTTTAAATAATTAAATTCTTAAACAACACGTATGCAGTGAAGAAAATGAAACACGTGTCATCACCTAGTGCGATAATAAGGTGTATATTGGGTAGAGGCAGCAATGAAAATTAAACATGTGTCATCACCTAGTGAGATACTGAGATGTATATTGGGTAGAGGCAGCAATGAATATAAAATCCTGAAACCTTGCAAGATTTTGGAAGTACTTAATAAGGAGTCGGGCAAAAGAAAACTGGCTCCGAGTACACAATTGCAATGCACCTTGAGGGAGCTGGACAAAAGAATACCGGCTCCCTCTACCCAACCCCAAAATTCCTTGTTGCTGGCATAGGCACCAAGGGCACAAGAATGGACAGATGGAAGAGGACATCATACAGATCACTAGGTAGTTGACAGAAGACAGAACCTAAGGGAAACACCAGGACTCGTCGACCTTACCTCCCAGTCATACACAATTGCATTATACATGCACAACTGCGTTGAGTCTCGCCTGGGTTGTCATGCCACGATTGGAAGAGATCAGGCCCTTTCTAAGGGCCCTACGGGCAACTTGGGGAGACATCTGCAGGTCCTAATTGAGCTACTCTTGGCCTACTAAAATCCAAACCTATACATAGCTCCCTACCTTTTTTTCTTCTTTAGAATGACCATCAAAATTGCACCAAATTTCCTTCATCAAGGTGTAATCCTACAGGACATTCCAAATTACACAGCACCATACCACCCTCTGCCTGTTACCAGCTACAGTCGGACTGCTGGTGCTCCCTTGCACTTGCCAGTGCAGGTGGTCCCTCCTCCACCCACCCCAACCCTTTCCTGTCCTGGACGGAACAACCGGTTGAGGCTAGTACTTGTGCCCAGGACAGGCATGCACTACAACAGCTTGCTCTGAATGTGCACGTTAAACATTCTTCCAAGTTCCAAGGATCTTGGAAAGGAGTAGGGCTATTATAATATAGGCTTTTCTTCAAAGAAGGAAATGTTTTATTTAACAATGCACTCAACACATTTTATTTATGGTTATATGGCATTGGACATATTATTAAGGACCACACAGATATTGAGAGAGGAAACCCGCTGTCGCCACTTCATGGGCTACTCTTTTCGATCTTTTATATGCACCATCCCAGACAGGACAACACATACCACGGCCTTTGATGTACCAGTCACGGTGCACTGGCTGGAGCGAGAAATAGCCCAATGAGCCCACCGACAGGGATCAATCCCAGACCGACTGACCATCAAGCGAACACTTTACCACTGGTCTACGTCCCGCCCCTTTTCTTCAAAGAGACTAATCCAGGACACAATTTCACAACACATCGTAAGCCTAGTTTTGGACATTAGCGTAAATTTATGACTAAACAACAATTTGTATCACTATTATAGTACAACTAATATAATTAGAAGTACACATTTCATTTTCTTTTGTCCTTAAAATGCACCATCTTCCTCACTGATGTAATTTTCTACAAGAAACAGATGCCAAATATGTGTTAACGTACAACACATATAACTGATTGCAGCACATGTAAACTTACGATGTTTTGTGAATGGGACCCCAGGCTTCTAATTAAGGATTTTCAACCCACCTTTAAGTGTAACCTGCTCTATGTCCAGGACAGGTGCACTATCAAGTACAATGTTCAAGGCCTCTTCTACAGAGATTATCGGATATGGTGACTCTCTCGGTCGCCTGGCAACATGGCTAGCATCAACACTACCTGAAACATTATCATGAGATAATTATGCAAATCTTTATCCTATATTTCAGTCCTACAAAAAAAACCCTCCATCATGAGCATTTACCAAAAGGACAGACTTTAAGCATAACATTAAAACATATGTTCAGTTTATTACTAGGTCTTCAAACTGGTACATATATGCACAGCAATAAAGTATGGGAACAGTTGCCAAGGGAACATGTATGCCATAGAAATAATTTAATGGTGAACAACAATTGTTTTTACATATTATTATAAATTTAGTTTTGATACTCAAAAAGGGCTATAAATGAAATGTTAAACATTTTATTAAAAATAGCTAAAGAATACCTACTTCTGTATCAAGCAAAGTTAATTTTGTTTTGCTTGGTAACACCACTATGGCACATCACTATTGGATGTCAAAAACATAATCAGATAACTCTGACACAGCCTTCAGAGGAAACGTGTTACATTTTTCATTAGCATCAAGTGGTCTTTCATATGATATAGAAGTCATGGGACACTGGTTGGGATGGGAAAACCTCCAATGAGCCCTCTAAAAGAATTTGATTCTATGACCCAGGGGTGGGAATTGGTGAAGTGTAAAAAAGAAGAAATGTAGAGGGGTCCCAGAAATTCTTGAAATCCTAGGTTAAAATCTGTGCCATGTGACACATTTTGGAGGAAAGGACGATTGAAACGCGAGGAAACGCAATGTTCCATGAGAGGAAAAAAGCTGATCCGAGGCGAATTCCCACCCCTGATGACCAAAACACCTCAAGCGATCGCTCTACCGACTGAGCTAAACTGCCCCAGGTTGCATGATAAATCATTGAACACTTACTACTGCCATGGTGGTGGTGATGTACATCGTGGTGATGGTAATGTTGATGCACATCGTGATGTGGTTTTTCAGAATGATTACCAGGTGGATGAGGGAAGTGGTTTCCATTTCCTCGCTGAAATAGTAAATAAAGTTTGTTTTGTTTAATGACACCACTAGAGCACATTGATTTATCAATCATCGGCTATTGGATGTCAACCATTTGGTAATTCTGACATGTAGTCATCAGAGGAAACCTGCTATATTACACAGCAAGGGATTTTAATATGCACTTTCCAACAGACAGAAAAGCACATACCACAACCTTTGACCAGTTGTGGTGCACTGGTTGGAACGAGAAAAAAATCCAATTAGTTCAATGGATCCACCAAGATGGTTCGATCCTGCGACACAACCACATCAAGCTAGCACTCAACTGACTGAGCTAAATCCTGCCCAGAAATATTAAATAACAGTCAGACCAATCATACATACACGTATACATTTTTGTATATGTAGGCATCATATAAGTATCAAGATTCTTGTCAAGCCTAAAGTGGCGAATGTTTCGACTGTTCTTTAATTTTGAAACTTTAGTTTGTATTGTTTTTTTTAATATGCACAAGTCATATTAAGACTGCAAGGTGTCACCATTAAAGCAGTTTATTAAAAAACTATATGGTAGCACTGTCTTTACCGAAATGACTCATACCATATGCTGTTAAAATCTTGGTGTGGAATGCTGTTCTTACCTAAAATCTTTTGCTTAAGCGCTGTTCTCATTATGCATTTGTCGCACCGACTTGTCGCATGCAATTTGTCGTGAGAAATAGGACATATTCTAGAACTAATACGACTCAATTGACACAACTTGTCGTATAAGACTAAAGGTGTTCCGATTTAGGTGTTATCACAGTACGATTCGATCGCATGCAGCAAGTCAGTGCGACTAATCGTATAATGAGAATGCCCCTTAAGGTGGTACTAAACCAAACAACTTCCGGCTGGGTCAAAATTTGAAGTGCACCGAACTTCTGATTGAGAAGTTAACACCATAAGTCCTGTGATTGGTGATAAATTTGAGTGTGTTGGGTTTTTTTTTTTAAACTTACATCTGGGCAAAAATTGTATGCAATTTTATTTCATCTAGTACCACTGGGTCAATTAGCCTTGTGCTTGAAACATGTGAAACCTGTAAAAAAAAGTACTAAAATTTTGTGCGGAACTAGGGTAGTCATTGACACTACCCGTTTTCTCTGAAATGAGCAGCTTGACCTTCATTTTTTTCTGATTCACTTTAATAGTGAGGGGTGGTAGTATTTATATCTGTGGTATTTATGTCGATCGATACCCTGCAGATAGGAGTTTTAGCCACATATGTTACTATTGTTGTCAATGGGATTTGATTTGGTAGTATATACCACCGGCCCTTATAAAGAGTTTGTTAGGTAGAATTAACACCAATCCTCAAATGTTTTCCTCTTTTGGGTGAAGGAGCAAATGTTTATTAAATGACATTTTGACAAACTTTATTAGCAGCTGTAAGGTGTCAAATACATTGTATGCAGCCTGCACCAATTGTAAAATGTGGTTTTAGACTAACTGGAATGTAGTTAGAAGCAGCTTGATTGGCCTCATGGTATACTTTTAATATACTTTCTCATAGTCTATATCAGTGACTTTACAAATTCTGTGTGCCTTTCCGAGATGATACAGACTGGGCTTTGCAATTTGTGTTCAAAGTTTATAGCCATGCAGGTATATAGTAAACAAGATCACTGATAATTTGTCACAAATTGTGTCAATGTATCCTTTACAAATTAAATAAATCAATTAATTTTTTTGTAAAACCAAACATATTTATGGAAACAGGATGAGTAAGGATGAACAAATTAAGCTACCTTTCAGAAGAACAAAGCAAACCAAGCCAAATGGGATATACAATATTTATAAAGTTATAGGTATATAGGTTATAGGTATACAAGTATATGACCATTAACTACACATAAGTGTGCAGTTACTAAATTACAACATACCAGTACGAAGATTATTAAGATTTAAAACAAATTATTTTTAATTCCATTTTATGAATGGTCTAAAGTCTGAAACCAAATTGTTAAGAACTACATGTATGATAAATTACTCTCCTACCTTTAATTACCGTTAGATTTCCCCCAAATTTTGTCCTGCCACAAATCGTGAAAAACACCAATACAGTGATAGAGATTTCACATACAAGACTGCAACGATGTCACCAATATCGACTTCGCTGAGATTGTATAGGGCAAAATGCATGCAGTTTTCTGCTGTCTGCCATTTTGCTTTTTCTGTTTTATGTTCGGACAAAAAGTGGAGAAAATCAAATGGTAATTAAAGGTAGGAGAGTAATTTATTCTAGTTGTTAACAAATTGGATTGGACTTCAGATTGATATTTAACTGGGCCATAGGTCTGGCTGGTTATCTTTTTGTACATTTAGCCAGTACTTGATCATAAATGACCGTGGCCAATTTTCACTGTTAATTTCATACTCCGCCTAAAATGGTACACCATCAATTATCCAATATAGGGATTACTTAAATTTAGTATATAACAGTCAATTTCTTTTTGATTCAAGTAGTAATGTTCTTCCCCTTCTAAAGTTAAGTATCAATTTGCAATTAAGGTAACTGTATGTAACATTGTATGTATCAAATTAACACACGTGGTCCCATAAAAACTTTCCTTGTGGGTACAGATGCATAACCATGACACCCATTCAATATTAGGTGTTAATGTTCAATACCAGGCTAAGATCACATACTGTCAATGTTAGGTCAAGACAACTGACTACCTTGCCAGGTTTAACCACATTCTGTCCAATGTCAGGTTATGACCAGAGACTGCTCAATGTCAGGTTATTACCACCGACTGCTCAATGTCAGGTTATGACCACCGACTGCTCAATGTCAGGTTATGACCACCGACTGCTCAATGTCAGGTTTTGACCATATATTTTAATGTTAGGTTATGACCCAGGGATTTACCTTGTTTTTCTGAAATGGGGGTCCCTTGGACTCACCTCTTTCTTTTCTGGGGGTCCCAACCTGAAAACAAAGGGTCCCAAAACCACACAAACGACAGAGAGCTGCAGACAACAAATCATGTGTATACTATATGTTTCATTAAAGTAAATTTAACAAGCTGTGTTGTTGTTTTTCCTTTTGGGAAATCAATGTCGGTATTCATGGTTTATTCTTTCAAAATCAACATTTCACTTTGATCTGTATTATTATTTGAATCATTTCCTGCAAGCTAAATGATACTCACAATACCATGCGTTGTTTATGAATCGTGCTACTTGTTTGTCAATGCAAATCAGAACATTTAACCAATTTGTTTTATTCTTCCGGGAATTTCCGATTGTGTTCGGCCTGTTGACGGAACTTCCGAATGATCGCAAATACGCGACCTCTTTCCGGAAAGTACCAACTTTACCCGATTAAGCACAGCAAAGGATAAAGACGCAGTGTTCCCAGAGATTAAAACTTTTTGTTTTCGATATGGGGAATCCCCATTTGAATACGCAGTTTATAGGTAGAAAAGAAATAGTGTGTTACACAGAATGATCGATCTTTGATAGTGGACAGGGTTACTGAAAATGTCAGATATGTTATGCGTCCCATGGAACGCAGTATCTCTATTTTTGCGGGTCCAGTTAAGTTTTAGTGCGTCCTATACGCAAGTTTTGTGTGTCCGGTAAATCCCTGGTTATGACCAGAAAAGGTTCAATATCAGGTTATGACCACCGACTGTTCAATGTCAAATTATGACCACCGACTGTTCAATGTCAGGTTATGACCACAGACTGACATCAATTCTTAGAATAGCATGATAATCATAAAGTCACAACAAACAAGTAAATCATGTTTTATATTTATTAAAATGATAGCAATAGCACATACATATTCACACATATTACATAGTCATTTCACTATAATTAGTTGCTTAAATATTAAGCATGGTTTATAATGACATACAATATGCAACCCTGGCAAGTACGACAAAGGCCCACCGACGGGAATCGATCCCAAACCGACCGGGCATCAAGTGAGCGCTTTACCACTGGGCTGCATCCCGCCCCAAATGAACAATGATGGCACTGCGAAGGCATCATACTCACAGGGTCTCACTGTCAATGAATAAATGAATGAATGAATGAATGAATGAATGAATTAATTAATATTTAACGACACCCCAGCACGAAAAATACATTGTCAAACTATGGTAAATGTAAAAATGATGTGATGATAAACATCAATATAAAAAATTAAGAGTTAAATAAAAACACAGGGTAAAAAATCCTGTAAAAATACAAATATCACAGATAGGTAATATTAAAATTTAGCATAAAAGTCAGTATCACGTTGAAATTGTAGTAAAAGTTCTGGATGGAATCGAAAGGATTCCATCACATTTCGTTGTCCAAATACCGGTATATCTTTTGGAGTTTAGTGATGCATACACTCCACCAAAATGTGGTGTACCGTCAGAAGACACTGACAGGGCTCACACTAAGGTGGAGGATCTTTCTTCAAGATAAATGAATGGGTCAAGTAAGTATGACCGATGCGAGCACAACACAGATTATATCATTCTTCCTGCACTGTCTAAAGGAGGACTGCCACTCTCCCGAGACTGGCTTGATAGCATAAAGCTTGTTGGCAACCGCACTATCCCAATCATTTTATGAAGTCGAAAAGATAAATTGGTTAATACTATGTTTAAAATCAGTATTAGGCATACCAACCCTGACATGAGGCAAATCCAAAGCAGACTTGGTAGCTGAATCTACCTTTTCATTACCCCGGATGTCTAACATGGCTGAGCACCCAACAAAATACAATGTCTTTATTGGCAATGGATAAAAAGACACACTTCATATTGTGTAAAAGCTTAGAGACATGAAAGTGAATCTGTGAAAATAATAAATTTGAATTGCAATTGAATCCTTTATTTCTTCAAAGGCTTTAATGACTGCCCAAACTTCAGCACTAAAGATTGATGCAGAGTTGGGCAGTTTAATGAAAAATACTGTGACTGACGGAAAAACTATAGCACAAGCCACAGAACGAGTTATGGTCCCAGATCGCACATGATTTAGGTAAGGGGGTATTGTGCATTTGTTGTCCTCTATGACCAAATCACAGCTGGTACAACTGTAAACAAAGAAAGTTAAACCATGAGAAACAAGGCTCAATTTAAAATGGCAACCAATAGAACGAACATCAAATGTGGCTACAGCTTCACAAACATAGTGAATCTTTGAGGAAGCAAAGATGACATTTGATCCTAAAAACTGGCCTTTGATATACCAGTCGTGGTGCACTGGCTGGAATGAGAAATAGCCCAATGGGCCCACCGATGTGGATCGATCCCACACCCCCAGTGGTAAAACATTTGCTTGATGCACATTCGGTTTGGGATCGATTCCCGTCAGTGGGCCCATTGGGCTATTTCATGCTCCAGCCAGTGCACCACAACTGGTACATAAAGGCCGTGGTAAGTGCCATCATGTCTATGGGATGGTGCATATAAAAGATCCCTTGCTGTTAATCGAAAAGAGTAGCCTGTGAAGTGGCGACAGCAGGTTTCCTCTCTCAATATCTGTGTGGTCCTTAACCATATGTCTGATGCCATATAAACATAGATAAAAAATTCTTTGAGATGGGAGTGTTGTTTTTGTTGGGCCTAAGTGTTTCATTTGTTCATTTATGTTTGTTCCTGATAGATTGTAACAACTTGTGAGACATAACAGTAATTATAAGATTATAAGTTTACTATAAGTATAAATAATAATTTTCATGTGCATACCATTATATTTATTTAAAATGTATATGTAATAATGTAAAATGTCAAAGTAGATATGTCTCAAAACATGTATTTACAATAATGTTTTATTTTCTGTTACAGGATGACATGGGAAGTGAATATAATCCTTATCTGACTCGGAATCTTAGGATTCAGAAGCATCTGCAATAATCCCTCTTCAACATGCAGATATTGGCTTAAAAATTAAAACATTTATTAAAACAACCATCCTAGACGCAAGAATTTCAAAGCTAAATCCTATTTCATTTGAAACTGATATTTCAGATTTTCTAACTGCAAAATCAACATGTTCAGTCTCATGTACAGAAAAAATAAAAATAAAAATATATACAAACTATAGAATTTATGACAAAATGTTTTCTGTTCATTTTGTAAAAAAAAGCACAAAGTACATTGCCAAGACATTTACTTTCACAGAATTCTGAGGAAAAAGAAGTGTTTGACTACACTCTGAAAAAGGATGAAAAGAAGAAAAAGATCTTATTGGACAGTCTGAAATATTGATAATCATATTCATAATTATGAAGAAAAGGAGACAGAGAATTAGCCGTTCGTTATCACCTTAAAGCAGACGCCAACATTGAAGATTATGGACCTTGTCCATACTGTTTTGGGTACTATATGCGTAAAGAGCTTTAGCGCCATTGCTGCCCAACAAAACCTACAGGTCAAGATAGCAAACACCACAAGATGGCTTTACAAAGCAAATTGCTTCTACCGTCTTCACAAGGAGCAAGTGAAATTCTGAAGGGTATTCTGGCTGGATTAAGATCAGATGAAACAAGTCGAAGTGCCAAAAGTGACAACACAATAATTACTTTTGGTGAAAAACTCACTTGTTGTCATGGACACAACAAAGAACAATACAGCTACATTGAACAAAAAATAAGACAATTAGCTTTGCACATCTGCTGAAAGAGCTTCGAGTCAAACAAAAGTCTGAAAGAATTTATAGACCCTAAATATATTTCAAGCAAGTAAAGACCATCACTATGTTTGATTCTGGTACAAATAAATATGGAACACCTTCGTTGGCATTAAAGATTGGACATTCATTACAGAAATGCACCACAATTTTGCTCACCAAAGCAATTGAAAGACGAGACCAAAAGGATTTATGAAACTACAATGTAGTTGATATGAACTAGAAGGAAAAAGTATCATCCAATGCCCTGAAGACGTTGTCTAAAGAGAGATGTAACCGAGGTGTGGGAACCACTCTTCGTCTTGCTGAAGATGACAAATTGTTAACAAAATATTTAAAAGAAAGTGCAGCCACACATTATACGAAATTAATCTCACCATCTGATAATGATGCAATCAAAGTTGAGTGGATTGCAATTGGCTCAAACAATTCTTTTTAATATTCAACATGAGCTGGGGAGGTTTCAAAGATGACAATCTTGGACTACAATAATCTACACTGAGCACGTCTGGATGAAAGTAAAGGAACAATTCTTTTTAATACTCAACATGACCTGGGGAGGTTTCAAAGATGACAATCTTGGACTACAATAATCTACACTGAGCACGTCTGGATGAAAGTAAAGGAAAGCATATATTTTATTTAACGACGCCCTCAACACATTTTATTTACGGCTATAAGGCATTGGACATATGATAAAGGACAATACAGATACTGAAAAAGGAAACCTGCTGTCGCCACTTCATGGGCTACTCTTTTCAACAAGCAGCAAGGGATTTTTTATATGCACCATCCCACAGACAGGATAACACATACACCTGCAGTTCAAGAAGTTGAGCCTGTAGCAGTGCCAGCTGAAGAGAAGTTACCTGACAAAGTCATCTCACCACTTCAGGTAAGTGTGTCACGTGTTCTAATCACAATCGTGTTCTTGCATCATAAATCTTTAGTGATATGTTCTATGTTTTGGGGGGGTTTTTTCATTATACAAGCGTATTTAAATTGGTAAATATTATAATTATTCTTTTGTTTTATTTGTAGATGCTCCAAATGGTTGAGATACAGGTTTGTACAAGAAACTCCAGAAGCAGAAAGAAAAAAAAGTCAGATGAGGGTGATGAGATGCAAATAAGAAACAAACGAAGAAAATAAAAAGACATTCCTCTGGTGACAGGAAACATTCAATTCTATACCCAATCTGATAATGACAAAACTTTGCTCTTCAACAAAATAGATCATGCAAAATTATTATTGGATGGCAGGGTTTCGAATACAAGCAACAGCACAATTCTACACAAGGTTTTTAATTTTTATCTTCAAAAATATGTATTGCCACCAAGCAACACCACTGCAGATGATTTGGGAACTGCTCATAAATTTACAACATATTAAGTGTTAGTCTCAACTAACAAGACGACAAGATTATCATGAGCACGTTATCAAGATCGCCATCTTTAATACAACAAAAACCTCTGACATCACAGTCCTGACGTAAAACACTAAAGGTTCAGATGATACAAAAACAACAACGTAACATCTTCCCCTTTTTGGAATAAAGAATAATTATACTAATCACTTTAAATTATGTAAAATAATAAACCTAAACTTTTGTTAACCAATACTTGTGTGTGATAATAAAAAAAATAAAGTTAAAATTAATTTGTTCTCTTCTCTTTCCCTTTACAGTGAAAAGTTTCCAACACTTAAAAACAAAACTGAAGTTTTTAACACTTAAAGAAAATTAATGTAACTGTTTCCAGAAATTTAAACACATTATAGGTCCAATATGTCTCTTTCTCTTGGCTTGACCACTCTGCCAGATCTTGTTGTGTATGGTTCTAGGACCACCTCTCGTTTTTCAGTCACAGTTGATTCGTTCATCACTTTGGGGTTTGGGTCTGGTGTTACATGGGGATCCTGTATCCTAGTGTTACAGTCATCTGGTTGGCAAGAGGAAAATGAATCACTGACGGGTTGGTTGAGATTCGGTCCCATACTAGATCGACGTTAAGTGAGTTGGAGTATGTGGCATTGATCGCAGGAATACCCGGTTCCGTCGGTATGTTCTGCCTCTACTGGTTTTCACCTCATAAGTTCTACTTTTCAGTCTCTGTGTTACTGTTGCCTCTCTCCATTCATGGTTGTTGTTATCAATGGGCTGCATTCGTACGACATCCCCGACTAGTTTCATGTTATATACAGTCAACCACCGCTGCCACCATGTTAAGTGTTTGTCTCAACTAACAAGACAACAAGACGACAAGATTATCATGAGCACGTTATCAAGATCGCCATCTTTAATACAACAAAAACCTCTGACGTCACAGTCCTGACGTAAAACACTAAAGGTTCAGATGATACAAAAACAACATGTAACACAACATATTTACCATGTCCAAAGGAACAAAGTACAGAAAAGATATGATTCATTACAGAATCGATGACAAAAAAATCTTTGTGTCGGATTACACGTGCATGCCTATGAATATTCAAAACACTTGGAAATTAAAACCATAGAATACTCAGGGCACACAGGAAAAATTCTGTTGCACTGTGAGAATCAATACAACTCTACATAATTAGCATAGCAGAAAAAGATCATCAGGATAATATTAAAGTAAAAATGCACTTCTAATAATAGAGTGACAGTTCTTATTAAGTTTAGAAATAATCTATTTTGTATTATTAACTTGTTGCATTAGTGCCGGCCAAATTTATATGGGATGAGGATGATTACAAATGTCTTATTCATGTTACTTCTTCTCGAAGCCATAGTTTAATAATATTATGGAAGAGTGTTGATATTAATGATTATGTGTATTTGGTTTGATAGATGAAGCTTGGTTACTAATGCTATTTAATTGATTAGCCTACATTTTTGTTGAACATGTATTTATATAACTGTTTTCTATTTTGCTAAATATTAGGGCTATAACTGTGGGCTATAGCTAACGGATATTGTATAACAACTTATAGATCCTGGGGATAGATTATCCTCTATGGAAACCCCAGTGTTCTGATTGACTTATATTTCTTTATCCCTATTATTAAAGCCCTTCAGATCCTGAACCTCGTCTTTGTCATTTATAGTTATACTTATTTATTATATTCATATTTGGGGTTGAAGGGAATCAATCTGCTCCCCCTGGACCTACAATTATTACCCTCCTCACATATGTGTAAGTGTGTAGCGGAAATGGATTTGAATTATATAAGTGATGTAAGGAAAATAACTCTATTTATATAAGTCTGTTATGTCATTATGTTATTATTATGTTATACAGATGTACACCAAATTATAAATTGTTATTATAACGATACCATACAATTTCAAATTCAGTCTCTTGTGTTTTCAGAATCCTGCAAGGAATTTGGAGACCAAAAGATGACAGCAAGAGATATTGTACAAGCAATAAATGGAAAATGTTTGGATCTGAGAAGAGAATATATGAAAAGACCACAACATGTTTAAGGACCCCGACAGCCAACAAACACATTGACATTCCATGTTATTGTTAGGTAATTAAAGCTAGTTAGAGTAATTAACTAATTGGAGTAATGTTAAGTTTATAAATGGTAGTTATTAGTGGGGAATATTTGTTTTAATATAGTTTTAAAAGGGGCCCTGAAAGTTAAAACACATGTTTATTTTTGTTATATAAAGGAATGATTTATGATTTTATTTTGTAAATAAATTATTGATTGAGTTGAGACTATCTCGTTTACTTGTTTTATTCTTAGTTGGCTATGAATAAATATACGAACTTGGGTTGATCTAACAAGATGGTGCAAGATATTAAACTGAATAATTACACCTGCTGTTACAAGTGGACACATCATCACCTCACTGGCCTGGTGGATCATTCCTCACAAATTTTTACATCTTGCATTTACTTTTTGTGTCTGGATTGTGATATTCACAGTATGAACATTTTGTCACATCTGCAGGATTTGGTCATTTATCAGAGACTTTTGTCAATGAATTTTTAGATTTACACTGTTACAAAACAAGTGACATCGCTGATCAATCTATTAAAGATGCAGCTGATGAAGAAAGGGCTATCACAACACTTCAATGTTCTGATACTAATTCTGACTTCAAAGGAATTATGATTATACACAGATGCAAGGCATGGGTGGTGAAAAAATGCACGGCATTCTAATGTGGTTGCCATTGGATTTGAAACAAAAAATGTCATAGAACTCACAGTTGTCTCCAAAGATCAAAGACATGAGACATTCGGTGTACAGAAATTATATGACAATTTTGATAAATATGGAATCAATGTTAACATCCACGGACACGACTGAAATGTCACCATAAATAAATACTTGTCAGAAAACCGTGTTGGTGTTACTAATGCAAATGACACATGGCATGCAACAATGGGAATTAGTAAAGAAATGAAAAAAGTCTGCAATGGCCCTGTTAAGTCCCATGCTGTGAAATGGCACGGCGAATCGTCTGACAAAGCGGTCTTAAATAAAACACATTGTTATTGCACCATAAAAAATTGTGTTGGATCGCCAGAAAAACTAAGAAGTCTTCAGTCTTCTTCACAACATAGTGTTACATTATCAAAATATACACAACAGTTTGCGTGAATCAAGGTGCAAAACTGACAAAAGCTACGAGCCCAGCAAAATTTGATCGCTATCAAACTTCTCGACTGCGCAATCAAGCGACTTGTCATATACAAAAACACCGGAAGACTACGTCATATGTCGATACACACTATGTGGAATCATTCAACAATGCTTGTCTTGTATACCATGACAAATACATTTCCTTCTCTGACAAGGAATATAAACGAAGAAGTAACCTAGCCATCTTAGACTGGAATGAAAACATTGGTTGTGATTTTACCTCGGGGAACAGTTCA
The DNA here is from genome assembly GCF_016097555.1 of Gigantopelta aegis. NCBI lineage: Eukaryota > Metazoa > Mollusca > Gastropoda > Neomphalida > Peltospiridae > Gigantopelta > Gigantopelta aegis. Next base: position 65,438,138 of record NC_054702.1, read on the forward strand.
TAAAACAAATCTAAAACCGAAGACTCGCAACTTTGCACAAGATATTTGGGATTCTGTCACAAGTAGAACATCTTTATTTCTAATCTAAATGATAAAACCCCCTGGGAATGTGGTTTTTCATTCTAACATTGCGTGAGTACAGCTTTCTTTCTCCGAGGCCACGTGTATTTGTTTATCTATAACTCATAGAACAGAATGTCACCTTGTCGCTAATGTGATCATTATCTCTGGCTTGAAGCTCCGCCCATTTTATTGTCGGTAGGACTGACAAGCACAGATTTAAATTATTAACAACATGTTATCTTTATGTAATAATAAACATTTTTAATATGCAATGCATGTGTTACAAATAGATTTGTTTTGGATAATGAAAGACCTTCCGGAAAATTTTTATAAAAAATTATAATCATTCTATGAAATAAATGAAGTTGTCACTGGGCCTAACAGGTCCTAGATGGGTGGATAAGAGTTATTAATAATAATACACATGTAAAATACCATCAATACAACACACACTGAAATCTGGTACCCCAAATAATTTTAATGGTTATTTCATAAAACTTCAGACAGAATTAAGATAATGGCGACCGCCACTCTATATTGTACCACACACAAGTTACACATACAAGGTAAGAAGATCCACTTTTGGTTAGACAACTTTGTATGCCACTGTGAGCAGTTAGAGGCAGCACATCCAACACATCCAAACATACATGTAGTAGAAACACAACCAGTCTTCTCCACCTAACAAAAGTCCACAATCTTTACTGGAAAACATGTCTCCTTTTCACAAAGATATGGACATTTTGAGTGTTGCAGATGAAGATGATGTAAACTATGAAGGATAGAGCAGAGAAGAACTGATCAGCATGATCACAGAACTTCAAGGTCTTTAAACATGAAAATCTTAATAAACATTATTACCTTCCGTGTTTAAAATCTACAACTTAAAAAAATGGAGGAATTGGAGAAAAGAATAGTTTCTTAAAAGACCGCTTCTCCATGATTTCACAGCAAAAATAGCATCAGGTAAAATTTTGATTTTATCAGTCCAACCAATAGTTTTATTTATTTAGCAGATTTCAATATTTTTTATAGTATAAATATGATTTATCATAATTAAATGCTAATAAAAGCATTGTACAGCGTGCATGACATTGTGTTTGACATAACACCAAAGTTTATGAAAATATTTGTGAGGCATGTTGACATCACATATATAATATTTATTAGTCAAAATAAGAAAGCCGACAGTTTCCAACATTACCAGCTGATATCGTACTGATCAGTGTGTGAAGATGTCCAACATCAGGTAGTTACGAAAGGAAAATAAGGATCTACTCAGTCTCATTGTAGGTACAAGATTTAACGAACTTAAAAAAAAGAAGAAGAATCAAAACAAATTCATAAAAAGAGCATTCTTCCACTTTTTACATTATCTGTTTAAAATTGCAAAATTCATTACATATGTAAGTAACCATGTTCGAGATGTCATACAATATAGGACTTGTTTAAAATTAAAAATCCATTTGTGCATCAGAAATACATTAGAAAGGGATCCTTTAGCTGCTGACCCGACCGATGCCTTGATTCATAAATATGCTTTTTTTTCTTCTTTTTTTATAAACCAGGAAGAGTTACAAGCTGCATCATATCCTTGATAAAGTGACAGAATATTGCATATTGCACTGAACACATTTAGAATTTTTATATTTTTTTTAATGAATACCTTTTACAGAGCTGAAGTATACGAGACATACATGAACCTCACCTTCATGTCTAATCTGAATGGATTTATTTTGCTTTTGTATTAAGTTGGCTCAAATATGACATCAATTTAACAGCTTTCATTTCTGTACAGATGTACACCAAATTATAAATTGTTATTATAACGATACCATACAATTTCAAATTCAGTCTCTTGTGTTTTCAGAATCCTGCAAGGAATTTGGAGACCAAAAGATGACAGCAAGAGATATTGTACAAGCAATAAATGGAAAATGTTTGGATCTGAGAAGAGAATATATGAAAAGACCACAACATGTTTAAGGACCCCGACAGGCAACAAACACATTGACATTCCATTTCATTGTTTTTATATACATTTATATAATTTAATAAATAGTATCGAAAAATCTAATGCTTACAAGAAAAAACACAACTTTTTTATCTGTTGAAATCCTTTTATCATGAATCAATTTTTTTGCCGAAATAAACATGGTGGCTGATAAAAATGCTATTTGGAGAGAATTCTTTGATGACAGCGATTCGGAGAAGATTTGTTCACCGAGTGACATCGATGGAGAAATGGATAATGACGATTTTTTAGAATCTGATGTTGATGTTCCAACACCAGGTGTTTCATTATCGGATTCATTTGAGGATTCTTGGCTTCCACAATTCAACAAAGTAGCCAGCATTTTGCTTGATACTGATGGAACAGAAACTGCGTTCAAAATATTTTGTAAGTTTCTTGACGAAGATTTTATTTCCATGCTAACAATGCAAACAAACTTGTATGCAGAACAATATTGAAAAGCACCCATAAGATACATTACCACCTTGTTCTACAACATGTGGATGGATACCTGTAGTGAACAGTAATATGAAATAGTTTTTGGGCATTTTGTTGTTCATGAGAACTGTCAAGTTGCCCAGTTATGCATCCTATTGGTCAACAAATGCATTGACACATATGAAAGGATTTTGAGAGATTATGAGCCGTGATCGCTGGCAAATAATGTGGATGTTTTTACATGTGTCTAACAACACAACAAACTTTGCAAGAGACCACCCAAACCATGACCCAACTTTCAAAATCTGTCCTGTTATTGATAAACTGATTCAAAGATTTTGTGACATCTATTACCCTGAGAAAGAACTTTCTGTGGATGAAAGCCTTATTGCATTCAAGGGCCGTTCATCTATGGGTCAGTATATGCCACATAAATGGGGACTGAAAGCATGGGTACTGTGTGAATCCTCGACAGGATATTGCTACAACTGGTTTATGTATTTTGGACGAAAACAAAACACAGAGGTGGGACTAACCAATTCAGTTGTTATGCAGTTACGTGAAGTTGTCAAGGATGCAGGGTGGTGCATTTTGGGTACACAGTGTGGTATCGTTGATATTGTTAACTTGATTATTAGCACACAGTGTGGTGCATTATGGGTAGACAGTCTGGTATCGTTAATATAATTTTGTTACGATTACTGGCACACATTGTGTTTCACTGATATTACAATATATAATTAGGGGAACATAGTGAGGTGCATTATGAGTATAAAGAAACCGGTATAATTTTTGTAATAGATGATGTATACCTGGAAACATAAATACATATACATATTCATTGTAGATACAGCGCAATGCCTCCAAGAAAACGCAAGCTAGTGTCCACAGACAGTAGAGATACGACAGGTCCGACAATACACTACAAGAGGCTGGCAGCTGAAATCTTGACCCAACAATCACTGCCAACTGGCACGACACCACCCGCAGGGACAGATGTGGGGCCGACCACCAGGCTCAGGAAGACTAAGAACCAACAGACATGTGCGTCTTCAACCACAACCTGGTCAGAAAAAGGTACACCCTTTACAGCAAAGCCTACAGCTATAAATAAAGAGGTCATACCAGCGACAGCACCAGGGGCCTAATTCACTAAACTCTCACAACGTTGCAATCTAGCAGTGCAGTGCTAAAAATAAAAGACTTGTCTAGCAGAGCCTAAGAGAGCTTTGTGAATTAGGCCCCAGGGGTCAAGCAAACGAACAGTCAAGTTCGTCTGTAGTTGTAGACTTGCTAGATCGAGTTTTTGGAGTTAAGTCGCAAGCAACCCCTGATAAAATTCCAAACACAGTTCTCCCAATCAGGCTTTCTGACAGAATTCCGTTAAGAGCAACAATTACTCATAAAAAATAAAACAAAATATTTGGGAGGAGGAATATATTGAATTTTGTTGTGTTCTACCTAATTATACAGAAGACCCCATATCCATCCACATTTCGCCTGACACAATCAACTTACAACAGGGACAAAAGACCAAGTATCCATTGTCAATTAATCAGTGGACAACCTTGTTTTTTCACCTTTATGTCAATTTACATTGAAAAGAAGCCAGAAGAAGCCCAAAACTTGCTGAAATATGCAGCAACAGTTAGGGAAATTCATCAACACTATGGGGACACAGCATGGAGGACTTATGACAGTTTTCGCAAACTTAGTCAAATGCATACTATCCCTTGGCAATGTCTCATTGACGAACTGGGAAAAAGCTACACATAATAAAAATACCATTCTTTCATCTTCAGCGAACACAACCAATACTGCTTTCCCACAAAATAGATTTAGCCAGCCCTTTCAAGCAAGATTCTGCTATACTTAAAACAGTAACAATCCCTGCAGAACGTGCCCCTGCACTTACAGACACGTCTGTGGTTTCTGTGAAGGACCACACACAAAACTGCAGTGCGCAAATCGAGGATTTCAACAAACCACTGCTACATAAGGTGGACATGGATTCCAACTGCGATAAACTTGATTACTGGCTTAAGGGTTACGATCCAAATTTAAGGGCTCACTTGGTAAATGGGTTTACATATGGTTTTCGACTGGGCTGTTCAGATATTCCTACAGGCACATAATAAAAAAAAAACATAATTCAAGTCTGATCCAACTGGATGTAGTAAAAACAAAACTGGACCATAAATTGGCTTTAAACAGAATTTCAGGCCCATATCCTAGCCCACCTCTCCAAAGATTTGTCTGTTTACTTTATTCGATTTGTAAACAAAAGAAAAGTTCTACTACACATGAGATGAATCCGAAGGTAATCCGAGTAGTGAGATGTTTGCACACTTCTTCTACAAGCACTTCAGCAAGGTATTAGATGGTAATACAAAAAAATCACAGAAATCCCCATCTGGAGTGATGGGTGTGGATATCAGAAAAGGAATTCCACAGTGGCATATGCTTTGTTACATCTCTCTGTGGAGCGGAATGTGAAGATTGTTCAGAAATTTCTTGTCGCAGGTCATACTCAAATGGAATGCGACAGCATGCACAGCACAATTGAGAGAGAAAAAATTGTGTGCGACGTTTTCACACCTCGTGATTACGCTGTCGTCATGGTGAGTGCATGTACTAGGCCATTTCCCTACCATGTTGATCAGGTTTACCATCAGGACTTAATGAAATTATTGTGTTCCCATGTCATCAGCAGGCGACTCCACCTTAGAGCCTTGAAATACCAAAGTTCTGGCCAGATCAATTTTAAATTGAATTTTTTGGATGACATGCAGTGGGAAGCTTTGCCAGAAAGGATTCAAATCCCAAATGAACGTTTTGAATGGGTTAGAGTTTTCAGTACACGTCAACCCATCAGACTAAGAAAGTTCAATGACCTGCAAGCCTTGAAATCTATTATGCCTCCTTGTACTCATGCTTTTTTCGATAGCCTGCCTTATCTGTAGACATATATTATGTATGAACATACTGAGTAAAAATGCTCAAGTCACAACGTTTTGAAAATTGTTTTGCTTAAGTCATCTACTACTTTATTATTAACAACTAAACCTGGTTGTAACAGTAGTATTTTAAATGACTTTTCAATTCATAATCATGTGCAAAAAATTCTTAATAAATGTGGTTTTTCTCAGATTTGAAAAAGTTTTTTTAATTTTTCTCTAAATGGGAAAAAATTACTAAGGCAATTATCCTATTAGTGTGACGATATTGTATATTGCACTAAACACATTTAGAAAAACACATTTTTTTTAATGAATACCTTTTACAGAGCTGAAGTTAAGAGACATACATGAACCACAACTTATCTAATTTATTTTGCTTTTGTATTCAGTTGGCTTAAATAAAGAAAGAAAGAAATGTTTTATTTAACGACGCACTCAACACATTTTATTTACGGTTATATGGCATCAGACATGGTTAAGGACCACTCAAATTTTGAGAGGAAACACGCTGTCGCCACAACATGGGCTACTCTTTCCGATTAGCAGCAAGGGATGTTTTATTTGTGCTTCCCACAGGCAGGATAGCACAAACCATGGTCTTTGTTGAACCAGTTATGGATCACTGGTCGGTGCAAGTGGTTTACACCTACCAGCGCAAACAAAAGATCCCTTGCTGCTAATCGGAAAGAGTAGCCCATGTAGTGGCGACAGCGGGTTTCCTCTCAAAATCTGTGTGGTCCTTAACCATATGTCTGACGCCATATAAACGTAAATAAAATGTGTAGAGTGCATTCTTTCTGGATTAAAAATCCCATGCCTCGACTGGGATCCGAATCCAGTACCTACCAGCCTGCAGACCGATGGCCTAACCACGATGCCACCGAGGCCGGTGGCTCAAATATGACATCAATTTAACAGCTTTAATTTCTGTAAAGACTTGCACTAAATTGGACATTGTTATTATAATAATACAATACAATTTCAAGTTCAATCTCTTGTGTTTTCAGAATCCTGCATGGAAATTGGAGACAAAAAGACAGCAAGAGATATTGTACAAGCAATAAATGGAAAGTGTTCCGATCTGAGAAGAGAATACATGAAAAGACTACATGTTCAAGGACCCCGACAGCCAACAAACACATTGACATTCCATTTCATTGTTATTATATACATTTATATAATTTAATAAATAGTTATTTTAAAAACATGTCTTAAGTGTTAAAGGGAGACCCTAGTTTTTAAACACCGACATATTTTTCATTAATAAAGCCGTTTTTAATCATTTAAATTAGGAGTACTTACATTTTATTTAGAATATTCATTTCCGTATACCTGAAGTGGTTCTGGTTATCCAGGTTTTTGTAATAACCCAAAATGTATTTTTAAAATAATTTTTATGAACACATGTTCGTCTCAGAAGTAATGGTTATGGAGACGGGCTCTAGTCTATTTTTAGACAATATTTTCAGATTCACAAACATCAGCTTTTCCGTTATAATCTTATTCAAATGTGTTGCAGGTTTGTAGATTAACTAAACTAGGGTCAGCACCTTTAAAGGCAGGTTCACACAGCGGTTCACCTACTAAATAGCCAAACAAATATTCCCTGATATTATCTGTATTTAATTTCTCGTTAGTAAAAGATTTTATGGGGAATTTGTAAATGTTTATGTCCGTATCAATGTTGTTCAGTTCAATCAGTCCACACCGGTTTTCACATAACCGGAAGCATAATTAATTGACTTTCGTCTATCTTTTCGGAAACAGTCGTCACGCTGACCTGACGGAAAAATTTCAAGTGACGAAAATTCTAAGGAAATAGTGATAAGTATGCCTATGCGCACTTTAATACTAGGTCACTCGATTTGTAGGTGGTTGATGCGTCACATTCAATCAGAATGTGATGATTGTTTTAAGCTTTCTCTTCGGCTAAGTAGAATTTTCGACGTTTTCGTTTTACGATACTGGTGGTTTGAATGTAAATCAACTGCTTCTACAGCACAGTGTGTGGTCTTGTTGGTCAGAGGCAATGACGTCACGTTCGAATGGTCGGTGGAGGAAATTGCTTATCATATACTTTTTTTTGTACAGTTCTTATGAATAGGCATAACGTTAAACCAGTGTTTCTGCCATAAAGAAATTTTTGGGTATGGAGCTATGGAATTGAATGCCACCACAGTATGGAGGGCCTCCACAAGAGAAAGAAAATGGGTTAAATTAGAAAATTTGTTTCTAATTTTCATTATTATTCATACTTAACTAGTACTAGCACAACAACAATGCTATACAACCTGAGTCATCTCCTCCACTGCAGAATTGTCTTCCCTTGCCAGATGTATATCCATATCCGCACATGGGCAGACCATCATTCTCAATTTTGCAGTCTTCCATTGTAGACATACTTTTAACGAGCTCTGCAAACTTTTAGGTTTTTCGTTAATTTCGTTAAGAAAATCATATAGTAATGATAAGAATAATTAATTTTGTAAAAAAAAAAAAAACAAAAAACAATTTGCAAAAACTTTTGGGTATTGCGCCATACCCATTTTACCCTCTGGTAGAAACCCTGTAAACATGTTGTGTCATACTGCCTAGGTATTATAAACAAGGTAAGACTTTAACCAGTCAGCTGGTGCAGAATGACAAGATCTACAAGGACAGGTATTACACCAAAGCCATGAAGGTAAATGAGATGAGTGGTGGCAAATTCTTTAACATAAACTTTTGGCAACACCACAAGTTTCAGTTCGACACTGTGAATGGCAGAGATTTGGTTGGTCCCAATGATATTCATCTGAATGTCAAAGGTCAGTACTATTTATATAAGAAGTCTTTAAGTGGAGCAATTATTAATGCTTGCCACATGCTGAACAGTAAGTAAATTGATAGTATAGCCTTGATTACCATAGACAAACCCCATAATTTATTGGCATGAACAGGGGTGCAGAAAGCACTTGTCCACTCTGCCGAGACAAATACCGATTAACTAGACGAGGTTGATATTTTGCAGAAGATAACTGAGGAGATGCTGACCAGAATATGTGGACTTCCATTCTCTTTTAGAAAAGGGAAAAGATCAAGAATATAGTCTTTCCGTGGATGCAGAGAGTGGCAAATTGGGTTTGTCCATTGTACAGAAGCCACCCAAGTCCATGCTCTCTTTCACACAATGGATAAGAGCTTGGAATCGCTTATGTGCTATCATTTGCCAAAAAAGTCCAAATTTGGGGAGCAAACTGCCTCAACATTTTGAGACCATATGCGAGATTTCTTCAAAAATGGGGGACTGGCAGTTCTATGACTCGGAATTTCGAAGATTATTACAGGGTGGTCAGGTTTCTTGGGGACTACCCACCTAGAATTATATTTAAAGGCATGTTTAACATGCCCTACCCCTGGAGTACCGAAAGGTGCACATGTGGATCGGATTAATACTTTGCAGTTCCCAAAGGGAGTTTGTTTCAAATATCATCAGGGGATACCCTACCAGTATGGAAGTGCTTGCACTTTTCAACATAACTGTTTTAACTGCTCAGAATCCTGTGCTTTCAAACATTGTAGTAAGCCGATTTCCAAACCATTTAGACTCCTTCCCAGATTTCAAGAGAGAACAACCTCATTTAGACAAAGCAGTCCATCGCTAAATACAAACAGGGAAGCACAGGCTTCAGTCATGAGGGGACATTTTAGACCGAATCAACCTCGTACTAATATGCAATGAAAATTCGCAGGGTTCTCAGAATTTGACTTCTCTGTCCCCCTTAAAGTAGGGATGCAGCCTAGCCCAATCAAAGTAGACCGATTGCAGTGCTGGTTAAGAGGGATATCAAGTTGATTTAAAGGAATTTCTAGTGCAAGGTTTTCATTATGGATTTGATGTGGGTTATAAGGGTTCTTTTTCACCACATCAAGTGAGTAATTTGCAGTTTGTAAAAAATATGCTACTTGCAGATGAATAAAATTAACAAGGAGTTATCTGCATGTAGATATGTTGGTCCCTTTGGGTAAATCAAAAGAATTAGTATGGTAAAAATGTAACGCGAGTAACTGTGGAATTGACCTTATTTTGTTTGACAGATTTCTTTACTACTTGTCAGTGATACACTATTGATCATGTTTGGAAACTTTTTATGACCTTGATTTATGGAGAAGTTGTTTAATAAAAACTACTAATATGCTAGCTTTACTGTGTGGTAATTTTGGTCGCCTTTTCATGAATAGATGTGATTTTGTTTACATAATGGACATTTCTATTCATGTTTTTAGAAGTCCTAGAACCCAAATTGTTGATAAGTTTTACACAAAACTAAAATACTTAACTTTGCACCAATTTGGATAATACTCTACCACATGTTATATAATCAAAGTATAGTGTATTTCGATATTTGACATACGGTACTTTATTTTTCAAAAAATAAAAATAAAAATAAAAATGGACCTACTTATTGATCATATCATCCATCCTGTGTTTGGTTCACTTGATACCAAAGACTGGATGGATAAAAGTGTTTGTTTCAATAAGTATTGTGAAGCTTACATGGCCTATTTGACTGAAAAACGTAGATTAGGTTTGACATAAAAACATGGATATTTTACAACAACATAACATGTCAGATGTATTATCAGATAACTGTGTGAACTTAAAGGATACTTTTTCTACAAATAAATTTATCGTTGCATTGTACAAGAAAAGCAAAAGTTGGCCATTTTTTTGTCCAAATGTTTATCGACATCAAAGTATTTTGATATAGTCACTACTGGTAATAATGCCAATGCTTTCACTGCTAAAGTTCAGAAAGTAGTTAAAGAATATTTAAAAAGATGTGGCCAGTATAGAATTCTACCCAAAAATCACTCAGCAGGGGTTCCATGAAATGCACGCTCAACTCCAGTAATCAGTACGTTGTTAGCTTTGAAAGTGATCAGTTGTCTTTTTAGCAGTTCTCCCGTTTTATCATTTATTTAATTAACCATTAGTGGGTTTTTGTCTGATTCTTTATTCTTGAAGATTTGAAGAGTTTCTAACGTATTTCCTTGAAGGAGTTTTTTTTAAATGTTTGAGTTGACATGGCACCGCAAAGGTCAAACCTCACCGTTTTGGACTCAACTGAAGGGAAATTTCGAAGGACAAAAGTGAAAAAGGAAAAAAAAATTAGGAAAAGGTAACCACAGTGACAAAAATTTGTCGAGTGGTGTTTCTCTGCAGAAAAAGAAGAAGGGGAAGTAAACTCCTAACCCCTCTAAAATCATACATGTGGAGATTCATGGACAAGAACCGTCGCGATCGGCGAACGAGTTTAAGATTGGAAACATCATTGCAATCACTGAACGACCAGATGAAAATATTCATAAAAAAAAAATCTTGGAAGACGAGCAAATTAATGAGGAACTTTTGTTTCCAGTGGCTGTAGAAAGCGGAGATAATTCTCAGACGGCAGAATAAAATGTCATGGTGGTGGCAGATACCTTAGGGGACTTAAAAAATTCAGTTTTGAAAGATTATTTCAAATGAATAAAAAACAAAACAATGGAGCATTATATATGCAACTGAAATTTGCACGAAGTGATTAAAAAGCATGTCATAGTTAAAAAAACAAGTAGTTTGAAAATTATGATTGCAAGCATCATCAAATAGTGGCAAAAACAATCATGTTTCTATGCCTTTCAACTGTTTAATTTTTGTTTGTTTTGTTTATTTTATTTTATTTTGTTTGTTTATTTTTGTTTGTTTGTCTTTGCAAGAATGAACAACTGTGATGTGATCACTTTTTAGAGGTTTGCCAAATGCTTCAGTTGGGCACTGCATAAAAACAGACTAGACAAATGAGCCATCTTAGAACACATCTAAGATGCCCCATCAGACTGCAGGTTCCCTAGGACGTATCGATGACAAGATGTATACATTACGGTACACTGACCTACCCCATTATGTCATACCCAACACAGGACAGGACTGAGTAAAAAGTGGCTCAACTAACCCTGCCTTCCTCTACTGCAGACTTGCAAGCTTGGAGCATTGTCTGTAACTATGAGCGTTCAATGGAAAATATGGATGCTGTAAATACTTACAACCTGGTGCTACCTTTAAACCATACATAAAAGAATGAATGAATGAATGAATGGTTTAAAGACACACACACAATAGGCTATTGGGTGTCAAAACAAATGTAAGTGTACACATGAATTAAATGATTCCCAAATCAATATAAAAAATCAAAAGTTAAATTAAAACACCGAGTAAAGAGGATGTGCACTGTTTTTCCATTAAACCCAGTCTGTCCAACTGGTAAACTAAAAAAAACTTAAGAAATCTGTCAGTCAGTCTTACTGCTTTGAATACATTCAATTTGGTAAGATGTCATGACATCAAATGTGCCTTCACAATTATCTTAGTGTTATGATGAGCAACTGTTTTGGTATTGCAACAAAATTGAAAAATGGACTGTTCTAATTCAATGTGTCAATCACAAACTCGAGTTAAGGATATTGGATGCTACTAAACACTTTGTGTACCTTGAGGAATTTGAAACAGACTAAAGATGTCTTTAGGTTGTACTACTACTCTTCAAAAAGGAGGGAATTAAAGGGGGGGGGGGGGGGGGGGTGAATCTGTTGATATTTCCGCCAATGTTTCCCCATATAATTTTAAAGCAGATTGGGGGATATGATTAGTTATACTCATGTAACAGCACAACATCTGGCAAAGAATATTATTGAATTTGCAGAGGAGCTCAGTACAAGGAGTGGACATCCTGCAATGGTAATTACTGTATAGTTGTGGAGACCTCCTCTTAGGACACTCTTAGGTTGTAACCAGCAGGTAGTAGAAACAAATATCCTGTTGCATGAAGATACAGAAAACATGAACAATGTGTTATTTTGGCACCATCAGGGAATCTGGAAGGATGATCTGTCATTCCTAACAACAGCTGGAGTTCATCTTGATAAATGTGTTATGAGAAAACACTTGAAAAGTATTAAAAGTGCTATATTGTGAGCCAAATTACTGAAATTACAAATGTGTATCAGTATAATACACAATCTTGTGGCTTCTTATTAGTAGTCATGGTTCATGCAGGCAAGGACTTTTTAAGGACCTACCTTATGTTTTCAAGAACCATAAATACAAACCATAACCAGCCTTTTCGAAGATGAATAATTAAAAAATGTGTTCATTCGATTTGTACGAGTTGTGGGTTGCTATAGTTTGTAAACACCACATGATTTCAGACTTCAGGACATAATTTTTTGATGCAATGTCGTGTAGCGTCTTAGCCACAGGCACAGATGATTTCGTGGGATTTCCAGGAATCGGTGCGATGCCGACTGGCTGAAGAACGGTAAAATCCCCAGTTACTGATGTAGTCGTCGTTGGCGTTGGTTTATTCTCAGATTCGGCACTTGACACTTTCTCAGACTTGAATAACTGAGCTATGTTGAAGCTTGCAGTATCCGCTTTGTTTTTTCTGTGTTTTTCGTTGTTTTCGTGCGATTTGAGTGCGCTCGCCCATGGCGCCAATGTTAATATCCTTGCGACAACAGGAACACACAGCCTTTGACACGTCCTTACTCTCTCTGATCCACGCATATTTTCGACACCAAGTTTTGTTAAAAACACACTTTCCACTAGGCATGTTTAAATTTGAACATGTGCTTGCAAAAACTTCAAAATCTAAGTGATTCCGTGTCGTCTTGCCTGACTATTGTTTGCAGTTCTCAAAACGAGGCTATTACGCTCATCAATAATCGGTAAATCTCGGCTGAGGCATTCGGAACATAGCATTTGTCCTGGAATGGGCCGAGTACATTTGGGTAGCGGAACGCCGTGAGTGCTGGAATGAAAGTGCGACACGGAAGTAAAAATGCTAAATTTCCTTCGAGATTGTTCCGTAATTTCTGGTTAAAACGACGCGCTAGTCGCACTGACATGACATTCAAGCACTTTTCAAGCACTTTTCATTTCAAACTCCTAAATTCAAGCACTTTTCAAGACCGTGCGAACCATGGTAGTTACCAAGCCTGCATTCAGTATAATGCCCCAATATGGTTTGCAAGTACTTACATTTTTCCTACTGTGTATTCAGTATAATGCACAATCTTTTGGCTTCTTAATATTACTTGACAAGCCAACATTCAGAAAAATGCTCTCAGACGGTTTGACTGCACTGTATTCAATATAATACACAGATATATTGTTGGTGACATGCACAAACCTCGTAACTTCAATTTTTGTCATTTTCAGCATTAATCTTCATTTTATGAACTGTGAAAACCTCACAACTGGTTATCCAATGAGAATGAAGGAAAAAGGTCATGTGACATACCTTGTATCTGAGACTGCCCTGAAATTGTCACATATGAAAACCTCGTATCTGCATGCATGAATTTTACCACTTTCTGAAAGGTAAGACCAATAATTTATAATGCAAATCGCACATAAGGCACCCACGCACATCAGGAAATCACATGGAGTGTCTTTACATCAGCAGCAATAAAACTGTGTCCTAAAAGTCCCTGTCATTGAAAGTGAAAGCCATGTATAGGGAGGACAATGAAGCCACTAATGCACAGGTCAAAATGAAGCCATAACACTTGCGACCTGTGTGCAGAGCTAGCCACCGGATCACGTCTTGGTACCCCCAGCATTTTGTCGATGCTTGTCACTGACTGTAAAATACGGCTGCTATGTTGGTCCAATCAGAAGCTGGATACTAGCTCTACAGCCTCGTTTTCGATTCATAGCTGTGTGTTATTTTGTTTTCGAGTTTCACCCGATTTTCTCCCAGTCCGTTGAAAAGCTCCAAAAAACACTGCACGAAAGACCCGAAGGTAATTTTTTTAGTACTTTAAACTATTACCTAAGGAAAATATATGCATTGAACTTCATCATTTCCAAAAATCAAGGAGATAGAGCCCTGAGAAGTCACTTTAAAAAGCCATAACTTTTTTATTACTTGTCACCTGAAGGTGATCTTGGTACCACTGGAAAGGTATTTTCTAGCAGCTCTTTCCAATGATACCAATTGAGTTGGGAAGGGTTAACTTTGATTTTTTTTTTTTGGTCACATTGCTATATACGGTACACATACCACAAAATGTTCTCGGCCAGCTCAGTTGCATCCATTACGCAGCTCAATGAAAGAATGTATATTTCCGGAAAACCAACACGTGCAATCTCTGCCATGAAATATCACATACAACAGAGTTCTGTCCATTAACTCTTTCACCCCTACAGGCCGGTATACCGGCTTACGATCGCCGAGTCCTTTCACCCCGACAGGCCGGTATAGCGGCTTGTTACACCTGTTCATATTTGGCGCCGAGTGACGCGGTGTTATTATAATTAGCTGAAATCTCGCGCGACCATAAACACTCAGTAATGGCTGCGCCCATGTTTTTCCGAGTTTGCTAATAGTTTTTCAAAGTTTTTATCATTGTTTTGGTCATATTTAACCATGGATTCGTGTGAACAAGATTCACGTGTTGGAAGTAATGGCGGAGATTCGGATGATGAGTTTTCAGACGATGAAATGTGGGACAATATGGATTTTGGCGAGTTTGATTTGATCGAGATTGGTGAGCGAGAACGAGAGATAATACAACAGGCCAACATGGAAGACAGCGATGCCGACGATGACTTGCAGGATGACTTGCCACTGTTTTACCATGCACCTGCATTTACCTGGACAGGTGAGCCATATCTGGTGAGGTGCCGATCAACTTTTACAACAAATCCGGGCCCCGTGAAAATGTTTGATATAAACACAAAGGCCATTGATTATTTTTCCTTGTTTTATTCAAATACAATCTTTGAAAAAATTGTAGATTTTACAAACATGAATGCCACCAGAAAAAGAATGACAGATCCCGGAAACAACAAAGGAGTGTGGTATAATGTGACAGTTCAGGAAATGAAAGCCTATTATGGCGTACTGATTTTGATGGACATAGTAACTTGTGACAGAGATGAATTGTACTGGTACCAAGGTACAGAATATCCCTTTATCCGGACTGAAATTCCTAAAATATTTTCAAGAGACAGATTCATGCAAATACGCAGGTACCTGCACTTTTCGGATGACGCCACAGTAAATCACAATGATAAACTGTTTAAATTTCGCTACATGATCGACAACTTGCGTCATGCCTTCAAAGCAAATTATGTTCCACATGAACATATTTCGGTGGATGAAGCTATGATTCCATTCAAAGGAAGGCTAAGTTTCAAACAATATATGAAAGATAAACCTGTTAAATTTGGATTGAAAATGTGGGTCCTGGCCGATGGAGTTACCGCTTACTGTCACAATTTTGATGTGTATGTTGGTAGATTTACGAAAGGTGTCAACAAGTATTTTGGTCTGAGTGGTCAAGTTGTGATAGCACTGACAGAACATCTTCAAAATGAAGGAAGAACTGTGTACACAGATAACTTCTATACAAGTCCAATTCTCGCTCATTACCTGGAATCAAAGGGGATTTACATCTGCGGCACAGTGAGATGTCACAGGAAAGGTTTTCCTGTGGAATTGGTTAAATCAAAGGCCGAAGAAAACCGACAACCCCGAGGCCACATGGAATGGCGACAGAGTGGTTCACTAATCGCCCACAGTTGGAAAGACAATCGTACTGTGTACTACCTTAGTACCGGTCTCATACCTGAACAGGAAGGACTGACAACAACAAGAAAAAAGAAAGATGGCACCAGAGTGGAATTCCCCTGCCCCCCAGCCTCGTCGCAGTACCAGAAATATATGGGTGGTGTCGACCGAATGGACCAGATGACGAGACTGAATAAACAGAAGAAGACAATGCGATGGTATAGGAGAGGCGAGCGCAAACTGCTTGAAATATCAACATACAACGCTTACATCATAGAGGGACACACCATCGACCACGATCTACCTGGGAAGAGACGGCGAGACCTGTTATCTTTCAAGCTGGACTTGGCGCATCAACTCATTGAAGGTTTCCAAGGACGACAAAGAGCTGTGCTGGGTCGACCAAGAAGTGATGCATCAAACGCACTGATTCGACTAGATGGGAAAAATCATCTACCTGTGCCAGGTGAAGGTACAAATCACCTGTGTTATGTGTGTAACTTGAAGCATAAAGTTTATAACAATGCAAATCCTGGAGTGCACTACTCAGAAAATCCCCACAAACAGAGAAAGACCTCCATGAAATGTGACAAATGTGATGTGTACTTGTGTTGCAACCCCAAAAACACCTGTTTTAAAGATTTCCACACCCAAGTACACCTGTAGAGTACTGGAACTCTTCATGTAAATAATTGTGTTAACTGTAAATAATTATGTGTGTATATATTTTGTGTGCAAAACTGTTATTTTCTGTGTTGAAAAAGACTGATGAACAGTATAAATATTCTTTGGAACTTTGGAAATGTTCAGAACCTGTAATTAACCTGAGCATCCTGTAAACTGTAAGTACAACTTTAAAACTATGTTTGAAATGCTGTTTAACTAGGCACAATTTATTAATCAACATTGTATTTGTTTTTACACTTTTTCTCTATTTAATTTGTGAATATATGAATGATATGCAAAATTTACCTGTATTTACCTGTTTATTACCTGCTGGGTTATATTATTTCAAAATATTATTTAATATTTTAACAGGCTAGCCTTTCTCCTTTCTGAAAATGTATAGTTTGTAACCAAAATTACTGACAATTTAATCAATTTTAACCCTTATCCAGTTTGACTCAAAATGTGCTATTTAAACTCAGTGTGCAGGGAAATAACACACATCACATACTTAGTGGTGAAAGAGTTAAGCACACATGTAGGGAAAAGACTGAATGGAAATCAAGGGCAAAACAAATATGTATACAGTCAAACAAATGGTGGGTTTTTCACATCAACAAAAATACAGAGCCCGCAGATGCAAAAGGTAGGCCCATAGTCTTTCACCAAGGCCAGTCGATATGTAACAACTTTAATGAAGACAAATGTACACATTTTTATGCAGATTTCTACATATTTGTACTATCTGAAGGAGAAATCACTCAAGTTATACCCGTTATAAAGACCGAAACAATGACTTGGTGTTGCTAGATTACAAGCAATTCCTTCACCTGTCATCATTGATAAATTGGAGGAATTATTACGTAATCATCCAGACCAGGGAATGGTGCAGACACTCTTTAACAGGGTTCAGGGCAGGTTTCATCACCGGGATTGAAAGTCCCCCTGTTACGGCCAAAATATGCAGGAATCTACAGTCCACACAAGGTGAACAGAATGGTTTAGTGGTGAATGAACTCATAACAAAAGAAGTGAATAATGGTTACTTAGTTGGACCTTTCACAAAAAGTCCTTTTCCAAACCATAGAATTATTCCTATTGTCTTGTAGAAGGAAAATATTCTAAGAAAAAGCACCGGATTGTTCAGTACTGCATGATTTTCATAACCCTAACCTAACCCATTAGGAAGCCGCATACCCTATATTAACTGCAGTTCCATTCAGCACACATATTGTAAATATTCAACTTCATACAGCCATACCCAAAATGTTCTTTCTGGCAGAAACACTAGAGTACATGTAGACATGTCTGATAGTAGTGGTATGTACTCAGGTATAATTAGCCTCAAAAGGATTCATACTCGGTCTGGACATTCTTGAAAAGTATTTATGGTATATCCATTTTCCAGGTTTAAAAAAAAACTGCACATGAATTACATTTCACGAGACAGATTACGATACAGCTAATTAAGCAGTGAAAACCCCATCCAGGCCAACTTAAACTTAACAAATACAGGCTTTCAAGCAAGATTTTGTGAAAAATAAGGGCTTTTTTTAGGGCAACATTCTTAAAAAATAAGGGCTATTTTTCGGACTTTTTTGACAAAAATAAGGACTGAAATTCAATAATCAATATAAAAGAAAAACATTCTGTACTCACCTCCAGGGAGAACATAAATACAAAAGCTAATTACCAACTCAGAAGATCATGCCAATGGTCATCAACAGCGATATTCAGCATATCAATACAACCAGATTAAAGTAATCTGATATGGTGCAAATCCATGCTGAATATGATGCTGATAACCACCAAGATGTCTTCTGAGAAATATATTAATTCAACATATTCATTATCTGAAAGTATACTAAGGCTAGATTTAATTAATTCCAACACTTATTTTATGTTGCATTTATAAAAAAAATTCAAAATTTGAAAGCAATGTGAATATTATTTAACACCAAGATGTACATGCATGTAATTGTATTGAAAAAACTACAAGCTACACTGTTTTTATAATCAAAGTTTGTTTTGCTTAAGAACACCACTAGAGCACATTGATTTATTAATCATCGGCTACTGGATATCAAACATTTGGTCATTTTGACATATAGTTTTAGAGAGAAAATCTGCTACATTTTTTTCCATTAGTAGAAAGGGATCTTTTATATGCAGATTTAACTGACACTTTTTCTTGCCTCCATGTAACTCTTCTCAGGGTTATACAGTGAAACCTGTCTAAACCGCATCATGTCGGAGACCTAATATTTATCCGATTTAAACTAGATTCGGTGTTTAGAGGGTCGTGTTTTAGAATTTAGAACATTTGGGACCATGAATCGTGGCCAGTTTTGACAGGATTCCAATATGTTCAGGGTTTGGTTCGGACAGGTTTTTACTGTACATATATAATTAGACGAAGTCGGCTGACACACAGTGATATACAGTAATCCTATAATGAACCAAAGATCTTGGTCCTTTACAGTTCATTATAAAATTAAAATTTAAATAAACAGATTACATGTCATTGACAAAAGAATAAACATGCACAGATACTTTTGTAAAGTGTTAGCATTTTTTAAAACTATAATGATCAACAAATAAATAATTGGATGGCAATATGCCCAATATCCACCAGTCCACCCACATAACAGTAATAATAATACTGACTAACATGTACTTTTAACATATTGGATCAACTTGTCATTGGTATTTTGATCAGGACTGGAACTTGTAAATGGGGAATTAACTTTTTATTTTTACTGGTGTTAGCGCCTTTTTATTACTGACGTCTGATTTACAGATTACGTCACATCATAGTTGAAACATTACACAAGATTTCTGCAGAGTATGATTCTTAATGTTAAGTGAATCCATAAAAGGTGGATTGATTAATACATTTGAGAAATTGTAGTTATGGCTTTAAGGGACAGTCCATAAATGTCAATGGTTTTCATAATCCTAACAATGTTAGGATTGGATTTGACCCCCTCCCCCCCTCCCCTAATCCTAACATAAAAACATTGATATAATGTGTACGAAACATTGACCTTCGATGGACCGATGTTTTACCTGAAAAGCAATCCGAACATGGCTTTTACCCCCTCTCCCCCTTCCGAACATTGTTCGGATTGTGAAGCACATCGATATTTATGGACCGTCCCTAATTAAAAACTATTTTTGTAAAAAATAAAAGAAAGTATGTAATAAATACAGAAGTTCACATACGCTGTTTTTGCTTCTTATTTATTGCACTCATTTATTTTGTGCAAGAACATACCACTCAACCACTACACCGTCTCATGGTATATATACTCTTGCACAAGATAAACTTGTGCAATAAATAGGAAGCGAAAACTATGTGAAGTTCTGTATATGTATTCCATGAGGATCTCTTGCATGAAAAATACCAATCTTACACATGTTTATGCGGGCACAGGATAAAAACATTCATCAAACACAGGTCAATGGATGATCATACTACATACATGTACATATATATGCAAAAGTATTTTCTCCATAAAAAAATTAAATAAATAAATATTTGTATATGAACAGTTATAAAATTGTTAAGTTTAAGAAGGTATCTTCACTTAAACTAAACCATTAATATCACACAATGCAGGGCTCGAATTTAACTATGACCATGCAGCAAATTGCTGTAATGCCCTATTCATGTACTCCTATGCCTTCAATAGTTCCACAGCCAAACTGGCCATGCATAATTGTTTTTTGCATGTTAATCATCATACTCGAACAAGATTCATGAAACTTTTTACACTTATTTATTTTGAATGTGTGCTCTCGTGTTATGCTGAAACACATGTTGAAGTTTGCCTTGTTGCCCTGCCTTCTGGTCGTAATGGTTCCCATAAATCTCCATCAGTTTAGGCCAAATGGTCTTGCCCTCTTATTTGCCAAATTCGAGGCCTGAAATTCTATTAGAGCCAAAAAATGCTATCTCCATTTTTTTTTTTTAATTTGACATGTAATATGGGGTTTTTTTTGGTTTTTAATTTGACATGTAACATGTATATATATATTTTTAATTTGACAAAAATTTAGCATCTCAAGATATTTTTCTGCCCCTAAAATAAAATGTGAAATAGAATATTCAGAAGTAAGCTTAGATAATTTAATATAAGACAGAATAGCACCTTTAGAGTAATCTTTGTGCATTTAACTCAATCCTGAACAGCTTTTAGACAGCCGATCTTTGTGCCCATATCAACATGTTAGAACCTTCATTAAATCCAAAAATAAAGATATATCCTCTAGTTTTGTGAAGGGAATTTCTACTGCCACTTTAGTTAGTTTGCTGTGTCATGTTGCCGACATCTTGCAAGCAGTGATCCAATGTCAGAAGAGCCTGAATCCTGTAAAAGTGACATCTCTGATGGGTTAACAACAATCACGTCCATACAACTGGGTGGCAGTTTGGGGCTGTATTCATGTGGTGTGGGTGTCGTATTGATCACCTGAGAACTACTAGGCATATTGATCACTTGAGAGTTACAGTCAATATTCTCAAAGAACTTGGAAAGTTTGTCCCCAGTATTAATGCAAGTAACATTACCCGAGGGATCAACAATCTTGAAATATTTAACATTCTTATCACAGGATATGCTTTTTATCTCTAAGACATCACCTTCTGCTCTCTGCTCAGCATGAGTTAACTGTTGATAAACAGTTCCAGAAGGAGAACATTCAATTTCAGTATTATCAACACTTTCTTTAGCTGTATTATTATGTATGTTAGACCTTTCACAAAATGATGTATTTTTAACTGACATTTCCCCAACAGGTATACTTTTCTTACAATCATACGAATGGAACTTCCTACGTTTTTTCATGCTTGATAAAAACCTGCTAATTTTACGTTTGGAAACAATTTCTTCATCCATTTCGTTGTTGGGGTCACTTGAAAGCACATCCAAAATGTCGGCCGAGTTGGTCATTCCAGTTGAATACAGGATGATAGCGTCCCGCCTGTCCTCGGACAGACGCTGTACGTGTGGAGGTGGAGGTTCCCACGAAACTCCAGACTGATCAGGGACGTGGGAGCCAGTGAGGTGCACTCGCCATTCAGTCAGGTCGCTAAGATACAGCTTCAGATTGACCATGAAACTACAGTTGTGTCGATCCTGTCGGTGACTCTTTCCTCCACAGCCTGATATAAAATACAAATTATACATTTAAATTTATTGAATTTACAGTGCACCGTGAAATATGTTACTATATATGAAGAGTTTTGAAGAAAAAAAAAAAACCAATAAATTCATTTTAGTAATTTGTTGCAAAAGAGGGGTTTTTTTGTTATGCTTTCTATGTAATGTAAATAAAGGACAGAGTTTCAGAAAATGAGTATGTAAATCAGAACATTATGCCTTGAACTGAGTAATGATTGTAGCCTTGAACTGAGTAATGATTGTAGAAGTTGATTTGTGGATAAAATGGCCTTTATCGATTTTTGCACCTGAACTCTTCATATATCAAATGACATGAATAAATTACAAATGGTCAGTTGCATCATGTTATCGAATTATGGCAATAGTTTATGGACTCTTTCTCAAAATTCTGCCAATGCATTTCACTTTGCATAAACGTTTATGATCATATAAATTACTGTACGTCTTAAGGTTAATGCACAAATGAAAAATGGGTCCTGAAAATGGTCATTTGCACAATTTTCAGAAGGCCTGTATTACACAACTAGAAGACAAACCATTCATGATACAAGAAATTCAAACTATTACTGACCAGCATTGCATGATCCGTATACCCCACAGCGTCGTAAGCAGTTGCCATGTCCCGGACACCACACGTACCAGTTGACAACATACATGTCTCTCATCTTCTTTCTTTCCAGCTGTGACTTCTTCTTTCTTCCTGCGTCCGTGTATTCAAACGAGTCATCGAACCGATTCCGTTCGTGGATGTGTCTTCCTCTCTTCCAGCTGCCCGTGTCGACAGCATGGTCTTGTCGCTTTAGGGCCACCAACTCCCGCTTCAGGTCCCGCTTTCCCTTGTTTAAGTAGATGCCACGGATCAACGGATGTGTCTTCAAGAAATCCTTAAGAGCAGTACCGACCGGCACATAAATGACCTCCCCCTGACAAGAACTCTTGTGGATGTTGGCCTTCAAAATCGGGCTGGATGTATTCAACTTAACCACTTTATCTATCACTGGTGAAATCATTCTGCTCTTCGAATCAGAGTCAACATTGTCAGGACTGTCATCAAAGTTATAAATGTCTTTACCATTCTCTTGTGATTGAGCTGCATGCAAAATGGCATCCACATTTTCCATTGTCACTGTGTTCTCTGGTCTCACCACCGACACCGTGCTCACTTGATCAGTTGGCTTTGTGGCACTTACTGACATCATATTGTCTGACATATTTTCATTTTTGTCACGTGTTACTGACACGATATCACCTGGCAGAACAGCACTACTGTCACTTATCATTGACACTGTATTAACCGGCACATTATCGTTTCCTTCATTACCAACTGACATTATACCGATTGGCATCGCTGTATTTCTTTCACTCATCATTGACACTGTACTCGCTGGCACATTTATTATGTTTCTTTCACACATCATGGTATTGACGGGCACATTCGGGTTTCCTTCATTCATCATTAAAATCGTATGGTCTGGTACGGCCGTATGCATGACACCGTGATCAGATATATCCACACTTTCATCATCACCAGGATGATCATCAAATGAATCCACATCAACAACACTGCTTCCATCCTGTCCACTGCTACAAACTATCTGGTCATCATTCTTCACAATGATGTACTGCTGCATCTGACTGGATGAATCGGTGACAAAATAAAACTTACTGAAGTCGGATATATCGGACATTCTGGTTGGCTGCGTACCAATCATACAACCTTCAACGTGACCTGGATCAGCAGAACTTCTAATGTCTGAATCATTGCTGATATCGTCGTGTGTTGTTGGAGGAAGTAGTACCGTTTTAGTGGGAAGACGTATTGACACTGGTTCTCTCAGAGCACCGTTATGGTGTTGTGAATTGCTATCTAGTGGTAGGCCGGAGGTTTCGACACATCGTTTCATGAGATCTTGTCCCTGGTTGAGCTGTGATGAGGTCATGTTGGTGGCACTCACCGATTCAAACTGCACACAGGTAAATGGAGGAGAGTCAGTCTTTCATAAAACTTGTATCGATATTCAAACCTGTCTATAAACCACCCATAATCCTTCATTAACAAGTGGTCTTTAATTACAGAATGGACTACATAAAACTTATTAAAGGAACATCTGAAGTGCCTTGTAAGTGATCAAAATTTAAAGCCACCATTGAATATTCGAGTGCAGTTGGATTTTTTTACACACAGGTCAGTAGAACTATAAGCAATTATAATACAACATCAAAGATCAAGTGTCTGTTATATACAAGTGATTGTAAATCAAAGTGTCTTATCAACAAGATGAACTGCTATGTGTTCTAGATGATGATAATACATTGTTTTAATATTCTGGACAAATTAGTTGGTTAACAGCAAAGCTTGCGTCCTCATCCTACATGTAAAACATCAATTACGAATAACAAAATATAATGAAAAACAAAAATCAAGCACAACTACAGTTATAATAAATTTGTGATTTTTGCCATCAAAGGATTCAAATACCTTGATGCAACAAAACATGATGTAGATAAGGCAATGTAGCCAAACAAACTCTAAGCACGGTGCATCAGAGGAATACACTTAAACTGGTCCTATTTATGGATGACTTTGTTCTGTATAACAACTAAAATAAATTAACAAAAAAAAGTGAAATCCATGAAAAAACACGAACATAAGTTTTTATCGAAATTAATTTAGTATATGTTTATATACATTGAATTTAGTTTTTTAGTAATTTAATTTTTTTTTATACCACACTCAAACACAGCATCAAAAAGGCTGCAAATCCCTTCATAATTTGTCAATAATACAGTACAACATATGTACGTTCATATATACATGTACAGGCAAGTATATTCCAAAGCAATGTTTCAGCATTCAAATAAAAATTGAATTTACTGTTTTACAAAAATCTGAAATCAGATACGCTGACAAATCACATCCATGTATACAAAAAACCACAAACAAAACAAAAATCAAAAACAAAGAGTTTCCAGCATTAAATATTTATCACAGAAGATCCCTACCTGCACATCACCAGTGTTCTCTGGACTGTGAGAATGTGATCCATGGTTGGAGTGTTTCATTCTGTGCACATTGTGAGAATGAGCCACACCGTGAGACTGCAGTGCATCATGGGTAACCTTCACATGGGCAGATGCATCCTTTAATAAGTCCACAGCGTGGGGAATACCTGGTACAGCCAGTCTGAAGCATTCCTTTAAATAGAAAGAAAGAAATGTTTTATTTAACGACACACTCAACAAATTTATTTACGGTTATATGGCGTCAGACATATGGTTATGGACCACACAGATATTGAGAGGAAACCCGCTGTCGCCACTTTATGAGCTACTCTTTCCGATTAGCAGCAAGGGATCTTTTATATGCACCATCCCACAGACCGGGTAGTACATACCACCGCCTTTGACATACCAGTCGTAGTACACTGGCTGGAACGAGAAATAGCCCAATGGGCCTCCTTTACATAGACAAAACATCATTATCAGTACAATGACTTTGATACTATCAGAGTAAACACTGATCAGAAAATGTTTTGGGAACTTTCCACCATACTACAGTGGAAACTGGCAAAACTGGACCCTGATTATCCCGGATTCCTGTCTACATCGGCCATAATGTTTGGTCCCGAATTTACATGTATATAGCCTGTGCTTTAAAATCCTTTAAAAACCGAATCCTGTGTACTACGGATACCGGATCGATGTTCCTCCCCAAAAGCTTAATTTCTTTGTTAAATAACCTTGACAAACCGTAATAACAACAAACTCAGCTCACCACCTGGCCGGAAATAGCATGACCCTATTTCTCCCGTTACGCAACACTGCGATCTCAGACCAGACATTCTGGCTTTGGGGCTAATTAGATCTTGATTGGTGTTATTTGTATCGGTCGGTATTGTCCGACTCTATCGCACCTCAGAAGCTTAATCGCATTTTAGATCTTCACTAAGTGCACAACCTCAAAACGCACCCTGGATTCGTTTTTTATTAAACAGTGACGATGACACTGAAGCTATCATGCATATCTGTGCTTTAAAAATAAATTTACATTAAAATGTTTGTTATTTGTGTGTTTTTTATAGATAGATATATATTAAATTATTACTGGAAATTCTATTAAAGTTATTACTCGGAATACATCGGGCACTTTTCAAGGTGTAAACGAAATTAGCCGAGATGTTCAGATTCTTTCCGATGTAACTGAAGGGAAGTAACTCTAACGTGTTATGAGTTTCTAATTTTTTTTCACAAAAGTGAATCTTCTGAAAACCGGATCCTGTCGAAACCAGACATATTCAAAGGTACCGTGGTGATCCGGTTTTGCCAGTTTCCACTGTACATTAGAATTGGTTGGGATGTTTTTTTGGGTTTTTTTAAATGTCAGCACATATGGATAATATATCCCCAAAATACAAATTTGAAATAATGCTCTCAAAAATAATTTTAGTGATAACAATTAAGAATGAAACTGACCTCTGACCCTTTTGTACTTCCTGGAAGATTTATGATCAATGTTTTCCCTCGTATTCCACAAGTCAATCTGAAATCATAGAAGAAATATGTAAATTATGTTTATTGTGAATATACATTGTATCATATTTAGCAAACAGGGCTTCTAGATTATGGTAGCCCCACTCCCATGGCTAGTGATATCCAGTGTTGGGCTAGTAAATAACTACTATTGCCATGCCCGACGGCTAGTGAAAAAAAGTTGTTAAATGCCGCATTTAAATCTATTTTGTAAATATGAATATCCTGCCCCAACCCCAACCCTTAGTGTTTTTAATCTCTATCTCCCTCTTTAGGTAACATATCCAATTATTACTATTAGTAAAATTGTATAAAGTAGGACTAGTCAATTTTCAATCATGGCTAGTCAATTTTTAAAATCACTGATCCCATAGCTAGTGGATTTTGTAAAAATTCTATAAGCCCTGGTGAAAGAAAAATGTATGAGCTACCAACTAATGAGCTATGAGAAATTATGAATTATCTGAAGAGGTTTTACAACATTAATTCACAAGGGCCAGATAAATTAGTAACTCTTCATAGCGAGATGGTTATTCACTTTCAACTGTTTTCAGTATAAAAATCCCTTTGCTATCTAAAGCAATTCCATCAGCCATTACGTCACATAACCCTACGTGCATTACATGACATAATAATTATAGGATATTAAACCAGCTTCCATTTCATAACATGTTTATATCCCAAGTGAAATATTTTCAATTGTCACTCACTAAAGCTTGTGACAATGAACATTACTTCACGAGGGACATAAACACGATACAAAATGATAGCTAATTTTATATCCTATTTCCTACCCATAATCGATTTTAATTTATATCACTGATCTCTTTTTGTTGAAATTCCAGTAAGGATGTAGTACCTGAACCAATGACATGGAAGTGTTACGTCCTACTTGGAAGTTCTACTGAGATGTATCATTTTGTTATGCATCAAGATATTGTAAACCATATGGATAATAATAAAAGTGACAACATGGTATAACAGCATTTTTTTTATTTATGTCGACCTCTGTAGGTACTGACAGGGTGAGTTCGGCTAACAATCTCAAATATTTCGATAAGTTCCGTTTTAAAGGTACTATAAGATAAATCATGGCTGTTAACAAAAGTAAAATGTTGTGACTGAAATTTCAAGGTACAGGGCATTGGCCTGGTTGGGAATTTAGATGGTGGATGTCAGTGCCATGATTATATCACCATTCAAAATGGTTGTGTTTTACATGACAATTGTAGTCCACTTTAAACATGTATTTCTGCCAACCCAAACCCTGTTGTGTTTTTTTTTATTGGACAAAAACATTAATTTGATGGGTCCTGCAGTGAACCTATATTAATAAAAATAGTCCTATTAGGCTGACATTTGCTGGGGTGTTCTTTCACAAGCTACGGAATTTTTTTTTAAAGTTTGCATTATTACTTGATATTATTTATTTAGGCTTGACCGCCAGCTAATGGGACGGCAAATCAAATATTCAAATACATTTACATCGGGTCGCCGTAGTCTTATTGCAAATTGATTATGGTCATTAAAAATTGGGGTAAAAGCCAATGTCTGATACTGCATTACGCTAACGTTGAATAGTCCTTTGTTGATCTTTGTGTCCATTTAACAATACGCAATGCAAAATCTTGCAGTTTTAATACCCCTCTCGCTCGTGTAACGTTTTGTGACCACGTCATATTTTACTTTGGGGTCTTTAGTAATACATATATGTTAAAATAAAACTATTTCTCCCAGCAGAACTATTACATTGTAACAGTGTTCAAACTCGCACGTGCTGTTCGTCACATGGTGTGACATCGGGTACGGCCATTACTTCAAAGGGAGTGAGTAGTACATTTAAATTAGGGTGGGTTTTTTCACTTAATTTACAACTACTGTAGTAACGGGGGTTTTTTGGGGGGGGGGGGGGGGGGGGGGGGGGGGGGTAATTACAAAAACCGTACCAAACATGATTTTTTTTTTTTTTTAAAACAATAATAATAAAATATCTGGGAAAAAAAGTATGAAACATATGTACACACCTTTTTACAAAATGAGATCGTCTGCTTAAAATAGCACAGCAAATGGTAGTGCAGGATGCACATTAAGTCAATACTTTTACTTTCTACGTCCGTAAATAGCGGATTGGACGTGTTGCGATAGATCCCAAATATGTGTTAACACAAATGGATGGATTAAAACAAAAAGTTATATTCTTCTACCAAAAATATATTATATCAGACAATGTAGGCATTATTACTAAAAACTACGATACAACAGACTGTATCAAAACAGGATACACCTAATTTGCATATCCAGGTCAGAGTTGTTCGTCACGTGTTCATAATCGATCGGAAAACCAAAACAAAACTTTTTCGATGTCATTTTAAAAAGAAATATACAATTAGCTAAATTTGTAAACATTTTTATGAGTTCAAGTGTCCACGATAAGAGCAACTTTGGGAAACTGTTGGGTTGAAGGGTCTAACTGGGGAAAAGTTTGATATTGGATTGGGAATTTACGTTATGGGAATGGGGCCATTCACCGTCCCCAAATTGTTTAGTAGTTTATACCCTGGGATGGGTCCCTAAAGGGGGTCAGTGGGGCAAAGAAAACGTCCGAAGCGATCGGGTTGACATTACGGAAACCGAAAACGGCCGATGTGATTCTCATTTAAAAAAAAAAAAAAAAAAAACCTGACTGAAAAAATAATTTCCACAATTTCTCTGACGACGGTTATAGTATAACAGGACTTTCAATACCTAGACAGCATGGCCAGAGAGGTGATTTTCAGTGATCCAACAATCATGGCAATTGTGATGCCCAGAGCCTCACGTTCCAGTACAGCTTTTGTAGCCTGTAACAGACATAAGCAAGATTTAGAATTGTAACACACCACAGGCACATCACTACTAAACAGTACTGAACAAAAATAAGTAAACGTGTTCACAAGAATGCATTTTATTTATCAACGGAAAGTAGAATTTACAAACGATAATTATACTTGCTAAATCTGATGTCTGCTTAACAGTATTAATACTAATCATACAGTATTTTTCAAAATTCAAACAGACATGTAATTTATATACTGAAACTAGCACTGGGCAATACTGGTACTAAAATGTAATTAACATGTGATGACCGTGCATGTACTACTCGAATTACCATTCCATCATGATAAAAGATTAGAAATGTTCATTATTTTATATTTGATATTAGACCAAACTAATTATATTACATCTTTGGTTGTTTGAAGAATTTGAAATGTTGTATCTTGGTAATAGAACTTTATAATACTATTAACAGTCCAAAATATTTGCTCACATTAGCTAAGGAAAGAATTCCATATTTTGCACAGGTCAAATATCTTTTTTCCTATTATATCCTAGATACTGATTAAATTTTAGGGTTGTTGGATGTGTGTATGTGGGGGGGTTGTGTGAGGGTTTTTTGTGTGTGTGGTTATGTTGTTTTTTTAATCTGTAAAGAAAGCACTTGTTAAATCTTTGCAGCGTATTAAAATTAACGAAAAGAACAAATTAAGTGTTAAGTGTCAGCTGTTAGAATGAATACCTCTGGAGTAACATCTCTTGGAGAAAACCCAGTCCCTCCAGTTGTTAGAATCAAATCCAATTTCAAGTGATCACTCCACTCTTCCAACTTTCCCTGTTCAATAAAAAAACCCACACTGTATGGTCTCAATTTTTCACACACATACACAATAGTTAGGCTACCTATTTAATGTTTGTATTATTTTTTAAATTAAATATTAATTTAGTGTAAGGCAGATTAATCCTGAAGGGATAGAGGAATTAAAACAAATTCAGTGCCAGATCTCGATACAATATTTACACAATGCAGCAAACTTTTTTTACATTATACATTTAGGTCTTTACACCAGAATGCACATATTCAAACAATGACAAAACAAATAAGAAACAGACATGAAATTGTCTTCATTAAATAAGTTCTTTAACAAAACGTTATAAAATGTAAGACTTCCTCTCTTCACTATTAAAAAATTAACATTTATTAACACTTGTATTATTAAATGCAAAACAAATCTTTTATATTATAATATACATAAGTGTAAATAAGTGTTTTGATACTTACATTCAAACACAGACAGCTGATGTTTTACATGCATGTGCAAGTATAATTAAACTAGTACTAATCCTACAATGTAATGTACATGTTTACCTTAATTTTCTCAAGCTCATCAGGTACAATCTCCTTAGTGACAACATCAGCATGTAATCTACAAAAAATGTAAGATGTTTACAAATGGTTACAACTTTAATTTCTCTATACTTGTACAGGTAAAAAAGGTATCATATGACAAGCATGTAAATAACATGAACAAATTATCCAGGGGGTTCTACATAATCACAGGCAGGGGATAAAAAATCCCATCACCCAACGCCTGTGCCAAGTGGACTTTTCATGCCGGTTAAGTAATTATGTTAACTGCATATGCCCAATGACAAGTGACTAATGTGTCACCTAAAACTTTTTAAAATTTTGTTATTTTTTGTTACAAATCTCGGTAAAACCTTTGGAAAGAGTTCCGATCGTCCGGGCATTTACATAGCTCTAAGGAGAACTCACCCTAATCCTAAATGCTGGAACGATCAGAACTCTTGCCAATGCGTTAACACAGCAAAAATGAAAAAAATGTGTTGAAAAGTTTGTTAACAACTTTAAGAGTTAATCCCCTTTTACTATCGACTAAGATCGGTAATTTTTGCCACTGAACGTTCGACTGAATTTGTACAAGTAATAGGTTTGATAATATTCAAACTTGGAAATAGTGTCCAATACGCTTTACAGCTTATATAAAAATAAAGTATACATGCCTTGTGTGTGCAATAAAAATATTTAATTCTTGCAAACATGGTATATGAGGTGGGATACAGTTTAAAATTGTCATATTCAAATTAAATTAGATGTTAACTTGGTTCCGGAATTTGCTCTTTGCAAATAAACGGGGGCGTAAATGAAGTTTATAGTTTCAGCGGTTGCAAAACGAAGTACTAGTAGGCGTTGGAACTGACGAGTAGGAGTTGGAGGTTTATCGAGAACTACAGACACTCAGTAATGGGGGCAAGCGGGGGAGGAGGGGGCTCTATGGGCCGGAGTCTGTTACCACAGAAATGTGCAATGTAGTCCACCTGTAATGAATATATAGTTGGTGAAATTGTTGGCCCAAGAATAGAACAAGTAAAATCGAGTGGTTTTCCGTTTTAAAAATAAGCTATTTTCCAGTTCATGTTTTTGTAAATTCTGTTTCATTTCCATTTCAGACTACAATATGCAATTAACAATTGAACTAACACAAGTTGTGACAAATTAAAGTCCGAACCAAACTGTTAACAACTAAAACAACTACAATAAATTACTCTCCTAACTTTAATTGCCGATACATTTCCCTCAAATTTTGTTTAGACACAAGTTATGAAAAAAACATTACAGTGACAGATTCCACATATGAGATTGTAACGATGTTGCCAGTGTCGACTTTGCTGAGATAGCATAGGGCAAAATACATGCAGTTTTCTGCCGTCTGTCATTTTGTTTCCTTATGGAATACTCTTCAAGAGGGGTAAAAGCCTCCAAAGTATGTGTCATAATTAATATAAAATCAATGATCTCTAATGCCACTAGTAGTGGTATCATTAAAAATAATAATAATAATATTAATATGACGTTGCTATTTGTCATTAAATCAAATTAAGCCTACATATTAGTAGCGAAAAATCACATCAAGAGCAAAGGCTACAATTATAATAACTACATAAAGCATGATTGTCCAACAATTAAGTGCACTACTCTTAGGGTTCACAAAATGTAAACATTTATTTTTTCATCTCCGTGACAGTCTAACGTTGTCTGCAAATTGAAGTATGTGCATGACACAGCGGAAATAAAGTAACATTGCAATGTCCAGCCAGCCGTTTTTTTGCTAAACGTTTGCAAACACATTTTGGTTGGTGGTTCCAGAAATGGTCATTCGGTTTAATGTGTAGCATAAAAATCTGTCTTCCAAGGCAGTGTTAGTGACAAACCGCTGGCTAAACTTACTCCAGGGGAAAAAACCCTGTCCCATCTGCGCAGGTGCAACAGACTAAGCAGTAAACCAGCCCCAAGTTCAGCCAGCAAACGTTTCGCTAACGTTCGCGAAGTTTTTGATTGGTTCCCAATGACACTATTTGCTTTACCATGAAGCTCATAATCTAGTCTAGCGTTTGCCAATAGTACTGCGCACGGGTCAGTCGTCAGTTTACAGAGCGTGGCAATAGTAAAATAGTATTAATTTTTTGAACTTCGCGGAAACTGGTAGTTCCGTTTCCAAATGTAAATTCCGTTTCACAATGGGAATTCCGTCCGTTTTCCGCGATTGCGGAAAATCACTGGGTCTACTATGCTCATGAATCAAAACAAAACATATTTTAAAAACAAAGGCAATGAGCAGTAATGGACGCTGTATTCGTGGGAAACTTAAACTTTTCCTGAAGAAATTAACCCATAGTAGCCGAGCTATACATTCAGACAAAAATATGAACTGGAGTCTGAGCAACTGTGGCGAAAATAGACGTCGGAAATGAGGGTAGTAAATGTCGCATGTGACGCCTTGTTTTGCAACCACTGAGTTTCCGAGTTCACTTGAATAAAGCATAAATATTTAGATAAATCTTGTAGCAGAACATACTTAATGTTTTTTCAGTACTTTGCAAATGTAAATCTACGTTTGTGTAAAATGAACGGGTAAGGTGAAGTTAGATTTCATTATAGCCCTACGCCATAATCGTGATGGTGCGATGCCCTCTAAGCATACATGAATATATTTATTTGTTCTGCTTTATTAATAGTTTTTAACAAATAAATTATGATGCTCAATAAATTAAAAATACAAGGCTGCAATCGATGTACACACCCTCCCCTCCTGTTGTTTACCAAGCCTGCACTATTTAAAAACATTTGCAGAGTAACAGAGCTCATGTTAAGAGACTTCTCAGCTATGAACAGGGTAAAAACATCCCAGATATGTTTTTTGTGGCAGAGTGTTAAATAATATACTCACAATAATGACAAATGGGCCAAAATCCATAAACATTTTTAACCAATGCCAGCCATAAAAGAATGGCTCAACAGATTAAAAATCCCATGCCTCAACTGGGATCAGAACCCAGTACCTACCAGACTGTAGACCGATGGCCTAACCACGACGCCACTGAGGCCGGTCAAGTGGTCACTAAGACATACATTAACACAATAATTATATTTAGATGAACAAGTGTACACTACGAAACAAATAACATAGTTTAAATCAATAAATGGACACTATTTAAAAAATAAAGTTTAAATCAACAAGTAAAGAAAACAGTGAATACTACTGGACAGACATATATACATTTAGTACTTCTGGATAAGTGGTGTAGCCTATTGGCAAAGTTCTCTTATTTGTGCAATTAAACCAATTACTTTCAAGATTATTACATTATTAAGCACTGCATTAAATTAGATAGGAGTAACACAATTGGTTACCTTAAGAAGTATGGGCAAGTGGAAAAATATATGGGGCAAGTAAATATCTGATTGGCACTTGTCCTGTGGCAAGTATTTTTTTTAAATAATTTTGAACCCCTGACAGGTCATGCAATAAAATAGTTTTCTAAATGAATGAAACACACCCCATCATGAAAAATACATCGGCTATCGGATGTCAAACTAAAGTTTGCTTTTTTGAAACAGAACAAACGGTTCAAATTTTATTATTGTGCACACTGAGGTTGTCATTTAAAAAACTGGTCTTGGCTAACTTGGTTTTTTTCAAAAGTAAAGTTGTTAATCTGAGTATTGTTACAATCATGTGTGATAGTCATTGTTACCATGTAATCATGTCCCAATGTTATGTATTTGTTATTTCTTCTGTTTTATTTAGGAGATAACTATTAAACATTAACCTTAACAGGGGTGGGAATTGGTGAATTGTAAAAAAGAGGAAATCTAGAGGGGTCCCGGAAATTCTTGAAATCCTTGGCTAAAATCTGTGCCATCTGAAATTTTTTGGAGGAAAGGACAATTAAAATGCGAGGAAATGCAATGTTCCATGAGAGGAAAACAGCTGATTCGAGGAGAATTCCCACCCCTGCATAAACAGTTAACTTTGCCTATCCCACATTCTAATGATCAATGTCATTAGGTTTGCTTGTGTTATTGTGTTTCATCCTGGAAAACAACCTAATTTAAAACCTTTCATATTACAGAACATAGTCACCATCAATTTACATTACTTACCAATCCAGATGTTTAAATGGGATATTTCAGTACATGTATACATTTAAGTTAAATTTACATTTTAATTTTAAATTGGCCTGGAGTAATTTCTTATTTTCTATAAACATGCCCTAATCTACAATTGAAAAAGCAGGAAAAGTGACTGCTCCCTTCCCAGAAGAAATGGGAGTAGTGTGGTCAAAACAGGCACTGTAAACATTTATCGGTAAATTTCATAGCATTTTGTCATTTTCCACGTTCATTCAAAAACATTTCAAATTCAGCACTCAGTTCAAATCATAACATTTAGTTATCAACTACTATTACTTCAGGTAATAAAGTCTAATCAGAACAATTGAATATTTTAATTAAAAAGAAGTTTGTTTTGTTTAACGACACCACTAGAGCACACTCAATATTTTAATTAAAAAAGCGATAGCATTAACTTATTTAAGTTACTGATAATTAACGTGTCGCTGTTTTGTTATAATCAAAATAATAATTAATTTTTCCTGACATTACTGAAATAAATCAACATCACTTGACTGAGCACTGCATATGGCGCTGCACTGTATATATGCGTTGTTGTTTAGTCTGGCACCCATACAACACAGGGGTGGGACGTAGCTCAGTGGTACAGTGCTCGCCTGATTTGCGATCAATCTATGATTCCCGTCGGTGGGCCCATTGAGCAACGGGTGTAACAAAGGCCGTGATATGTACTATCCTGTCTGTGGGATGGTGCATATAAAAGATCCCTTGCTGCTAATCAAAAAGAGTAGCCCATGAGTGGCGAAAGTGGGTTTCCTCTCTCAATATCTGTGTGTGGTCCTTACCCATATGTCTGACACCATTTAACCGTAAACAAAATGTGTTTAATGCATCATTAAATAAAACATTTCCTTCCTTCCATACAATATACTGACCAGGGCCCCCTTCCACGAAGCGATCTTAGCCCTACTATTGTCGTAAATACTGTATAATACTTTATTTTCGCGGGATCAAATTTTCGCGATTTAATGAAAATGAGTCAATTCGCGAACATTTATTTTCGCGAATCCCCCAACCCCTAAAAAAAAAAAAAAAAAAAGAAAAAGAAAAAATTAGAAGTAGTAGTACTGATATCAATAATTTAGATTTGAAAATGGAACTTAGTTTTGCCGGTTCACCGGTTGTGAGGCTAATCTGTAGAACAAACCCCATAATATGCACACACGAGTAGGCCTACTGTACACAGTAGAGATCTACTGTATTGAGTAAAACCATAAAACAACAGTTTTCCTACTTGAACCAATCAAGACTTTTATTGTTTACAAGCTTATAAACTTAGAGAAGGTGCTGACCATAGTTTTTCCTTAATCCTCATAATTGTTGTAAAAACTGAAACCGAAAACAAAACGAAACGAAATTTGAAGGCACAAGCTACTAGTGCTCAGTAACTGAATTTGATTGGTAACAATACTAGTAATAAATTTAAATCAAAATAATAATTAAAAACGATTTGTGATTGGCTAACAGGCAAAATCTTTAGTGTAAAGTCGCGACGTGCATTATGAATGTAGCGCTTACATTCATTTCGAAAATGTATCTGCATTGGTAAAGTTCTAAAATGTCGTTGTTAAAGTGGCTGAATACAGTTCAGAAACCAAAATTATCGGGTTTACCAAATCCTAAAGAATGTTTGTCTGCAGAACAAGCGATATCTTTTGAAGCTGCCAATAATGCCACCGAACAGGCAGAAACTACCCTATTTGACCGGAAATAAGCCCAGGGGGCCAAGACAACTCATTGTGAGCTTAGCATGGGGTGGGCTTATTCCCAGACAAGGGGCCAGTTTTGTTGAATTTTTTTTTAATAATAATTATTAAAATAAATAACAATACTTAAATGAACTAGGAAGAAAACAAAAAACGTTCAGTAGCACATCTATTAATTAGTGTTCCATTTGTTATTAATAAATAATAATTGTTTATTAATTAAATTGTTTGTTTTTTTTACTAGTATCTAATTATCAGAAACACACCTTCTATGTTACAATTAATTACCAGTGCTGTTTATTTACATCCAAAATTTAATGCTGAGAAGACTTAAAACAACAGCAATTAACAACAAACTCAATAGCGTATACACACATTTTCTGACGCAGGCAGCCAGCTTACACTACAAAGAATTGTCAATCTAAGGTCATTGTTCTTAGCCAATCAGAATAAGGTATTTGCTTAATTAGCATTAACTGCGGACCCAGTGTGGTGGTAAAAATAGACATTGGTTTTTAGTTCATACTTGGGCTTGGATACTTCAGAGAAATACTGCAGGCATGAAATTGAAAACAATGTTACACACTGTTATTGTTAGACTGCTAAATCTCACTGGTGGTAAAATATTGTGATACATTTGTGTTTAATTATCTGCAGGAGGTATGACCTTTTAAATGAACTTTGATAAACTTGCAATTTCATGTTATTTATAAGGTGACAAAGTTGGGGGTGGGCTTATTTACGAATGAGGGCCTAATTTCTTAAATGCTATCAAAACGAAGGGGGGCTTATTCAAAGACATGGGCTTATTTCCGGTCAAATACGGTAGTAGTAAAGTAAACCCAAGAAAACGTAATGCTTACGGTCTATATGACGAACAAACCCGTGCTAAGATTGCCCGTTATGCAGTCGACCACGGAGCAACAAGAGCGGCTCGCAAATTTACTGTTGATCTCGGTAAAAAACTGAATGAAAGTACTGTTAGAAGTTTAAAGGCATCTTACTTAAAAACGACACGGATTACTAGTACTAATGATGGCAGTTCGTTAAAGTCATTGCCGAAAGGTCAACGTGGACAGCCTCTTATGATTGGAAAGTACGACGAACTGGTGAAGGAGTGGGTGAGAAGTGTTAGGATGCACGGAGGTGTAATTAACACTGCCACTGTGACCGGCACCGCGATCGGCATTGTGAAGAAACTTGAACCATCAAAGTTGCGTGAGTTCGGTGGGCCACTACAAATTACAAACACTTGGTCGAAATAGTGTTTATCCTGGATGGTCTATGTCAGGCGGAAAGGGACGAAAGGAGTAAAAAAAGTGCCCAGTGATTTCGAAACGTTGAAATCACAATTCATCGAACGTGTGGAAAATGCTAAAAGTGAAAATAATATCCCTGATGAATTGATCATCAACTGGGACCAGACCGGCGTCAACCTGGTGCCTGGCAGTGACTGGACATTTGAGGAAAAAGGTGCCAAACAAGTGACCATCGGTGGGAAAGATGACAAGCGCCAGATTACCGTCCTACTGGCTGTCTCGATGGCTGGAGAACTCCTCCCACCACAAGTGATATATGGCGGAAAAACTAACAAGTGTCACCCACGTATAGAATTCCCGGAAGAATGCAATGTTACACACACAGAATCACACTGGAGTAATGAAAATTCCATGTTGGAATTCTCTGAGGAAATTGTAATTCCATACATGAACAAAATGACAAAAAATTTCAAGATGGCAAATGATCAACGATGTATTGCTATCTTTTACGTGTACAAGGCACACCAGTGTAAGGCATTGCTCGACAAACTGAAAAAAGCACACATTCAGGTAGTGTTCATTCCGGCTGCGTGCACCGATCAGCTACAACCTCTGGACTTGACATTCAACAAAAACTATAAGATGGAACTAAAAAGATGTTTCCAGGAGTGGTTCTCGGCTGAAATAGTGTCCAAGATGGAAGAACAGGAGGATAGCGGTTCAGAATCTTCAGTGGACAAAGTACAAGTTGACTTACGTCTGAGTACAATTAAACCCATTCATGCCCAGTGGCTTATTCGAGCACATGATGCTATGAAAGGAAAAACAGATTTAATACGAACAGGCTTCAGACTTGCAGGCCTTTGTGACAAATAAAAATAACATTTTGAATCTGAACATCTATCAATAATATTTGTGATAAGCCTAGTCCGGATTTTTTCAATTCCACATTTTAACATGTGTAACTTCCGTCGTTCAACACGTGTAGTCACTATCTGATGAACTGATCGCTACAACTTGTCAACTTGAAAACGGCATAAAGCTTTTTAATGTTAGTATTGTTTTATTATGTATGTACTTTGCATCATGTTCTTGATTTAAAGTTTTAAGCAGATTTTGTGTTTTGTGTTGTTTTTTTCCGTGACAGGAGGGACATTGCATTGTTACCATTAGCCTCGATAATTAGAAACTAATGAGTTATAGTTGAACGAGACTATATTTTTTTAGTCGGCCTTTATTTTCACGTAGAATATATTTTCGCGAAAATAAATTCCACGCGAAAATAAAGTATTATACAGTACCTACCATCGAGACCTTAAATTTGTCCTACGATCGTCAGCCCGTTCCATGACGCGGCGTAGCTTACTATCGTCGTAAGTTACAGTGAAAAGTTACAATTGGTACGAGGCAGTTGTAAGCCACTAACGTAGCTGTCAAATGGCAGTTAGATGATGATTTGATCATTTTCTAAGAAGGATACTAAGAAGGATCGATGAAAAACAGTCTATGCCTAACGACCTTCACACGAAAATAAGGGAGATAACTCTCATGTCTTATGCATTCGGCAATTATCGCTTACCGAATAAATTGACAAAGTTACTTCATGGTTGTCCCATACCAATGAATACATCTAACATGTTCCTAAAAGTCAGTAAACAATTTATTATTTAACTAATTCGCACTTCTTTGCAAAGAATCTATTAATAATTAAAGGGGCACTTACGACTACCATAAGGTTGCTTTGTGGAACGGCTGTAAAGTTTACGGTGCCAGTTGTAAAACTCACCTTAAATCACTACAGTTAACCTTAGCTACAATTCGTTCGTGGAACGGGGCCATGGTGATATGTCAGCTATGACACTTAAGACGTTCATGTCTTGACATCTGTTGCGTGATTTTTTTTGGAAATCAGATTAAATCCAAAATATTTGGGTGTCTTCGACTTCTAATTCCTGCTAAAACCTGTGACTTGTTAATTTTTTTGGGCGAAAACTCCTCCATTTTGCCTGCTAGATTAGGGCCTGCTACAAATTATTCCGAAACACACAGACTGACAAATTCCTCCACTTGTTATGTGATGAATGGATAGACAATATTAAAAATATGTTTCCCAACACAACTGGGGAAACTATACCCAAATTATGGCGTAAAACAATGTGTAAACAGATTATATAATTATCTGTACTTGTTTTGAGTAACAAAGATTTTTCTTACATTTTAGCAGTGGACAGATCGTTTGCCTCAATAAGCTGTTTGAGATTTTTCCCACTCTTGTCTTCTGCATGACCACCATAGCAACTGTCACTCACTGAAAATAGAACAAGACTCTCAGGGTTTCTGCCAGAAATAATGTTTTGGGTATGGTGCTAAAGAATTGAGTTTTTAGAATGCAGGTTCTGAAAGAATATAGCAAGAGCATTATAAATAAAATTAAATGTTCCATTAAAGTATATCCTACAGCTGTTAGGCTGTGGATTTTTCTCCCCTGAATCGACACATTAACCATACAGTAATCATTTAAGAGTCATTGATTTTGTCAAAAGGTCAACTAAAAAAATCAATAATCTGCAAACGTTTTGGGTATGGCACCATATACCCAAATCATATTTTTGGGGGATGGCATTTTACCTGTTTTACCCTCTGGCAGAAACCCCGATTCTATATACTGGTAAACTTGTTAATACCGGTAATTTTCTTTTTCTTTTTTCTTTTTTTTAATTCCAAGATAGCCTTCTCTATTTTTTCTTATACATCCATGTGAGAGATTACTCATTATAGATCATTTTCATCTTGATAATTTTTTAGATATGTGACTGCTTGCTCCACAGTTTGGACTTGGTCACACAGCCATACCATCCAATAACAGTGGGGCCAGTGGATTTGAACAGTCAGTGGCCATGGTGAAAAATTCACTTGCCCAATTTTAACTGTTGATAAAACCAAACAAAAAACAGTAAATTAAAATAATTAACTTTTCATGTACATCTTGCCTACTGAGATCATGTTCAATCAATTTGTCAATTTACACAACAGATAAGCTCATTAGGCATACTTTATAGTCCATGGGCCAGATACCGAAACCCCCCCCCCCCCCCCCCCGGGATTTTTGGAGACAAGTATTTTTAGATACCTCATTATAGATGAATTTAATATCTGCTTGTCTGCAGCAAAAATGTTGGTGGATTAAAAAAATATCGCCATTTGAATGGGGGTACCGTTGCACTTTTTGTGTCCCAAAAACACTAAATTGAAAAATTAAATATAGTGATAAAGTTGTCATCCATATAAATTTTTAACAGATATAAGGCCAAAATAAATTATATTCATCCTATACTAGATGTTAATAGTAACAAACCAAATAACAATGCAATATGTGGTATGAATAATGATATACTCATCAGCAAAAGTTAAGCAATGCCTGAAATGCATTATTTTCTATATTTACATATATTTTGGGCTGCTTGAACCTTTTACTATTAAAAATTGCACTGTATTTAATATATTGAGGCATTATTATTCAAATATGGTTCAGTATATCTGCCTATACTATACTCAACAAAATTAATTAAGGTCCAATAGATATTTTAGCATTTTCCTTTAAATATGGTGGAAAAATACAACTTCTTCCGTTGAAAGTTGTCAGCATTGTGGCATGTTCTTAAACTTAATGACTTAAATAACAATTTTGAGGGAACACAATGACAA
Organism: Gigantopelta aegis; assembly: GCF_016097555.1. Classification (NCBI taxonomy): domain Eukaryota; kingdom Metazoa; phylum Mollusca; class Gastropoda; order Neomphalida; family Peltospiridae; genus Gigantopelta; species Gigantopelta aegis. The sequence goes on from NC_054702.1 coordinate 65,479,577, forward strand.
AAAACATTCTGAACAAATGTGTAACAAATACTTGCCTAATGCTCATTTCAATATTTTTCATAAGTATGTGAAATACCCAGTTTTTTGCGTGTATAACCAGTAAAAGCTTACTGAAACAATGTATAGAAGCCATATATATGACCAAAACATGCTAAAATAGCCCTTAATTAATTTTGTTGAGTATACATGTATGTGCATCAATATTATGAATATGTCCCTCTTTACTAAACACCAGTGTTAAAAATTTAGTTTTGTGTACCTACCATAATTTCTTTTGCATTACATGTACAAGTCATCTATCTCACAGAAGTTCATCTTATACTAGTCTGTGTTTGTAATATTTTTAGATTTGCCTTTATATTTACATTGTGCTTAACTTATGCTCAGGTGTATATAATTAGTTTTTACATCAAATATTGTCTAGGAAAGTTTTGACTTCCTTTCATATTCCTTTGCATTTTCATGCAATTAAAATATGTCTATCATGTTCACAATTTCTGATATTCTCCTTCTCCAGACTCTGCTCTGGTTCCTCCATCAGTATGTCCATCAGCGCTCATAGTATAATATCACTATTTCATCTCTAGTGTTCCTTCTAAAATTTCTCAGCCATATGACAATTTGGTTGGGGAATAGCCTGGACTGCCAGGCATGACTGATACCAAATGACAACTTGGCAATTTGTTCTCTTTATGTGCATTCTCAGAGCATTCTCAGTGAGTACATACATGTAGAGTGGAGAAGGCTAATTTATACTCTACTGTAGTTCAATATTATCATCATTGGTTTGGCAACAAACATTTCCAGATATTTCTCAAGTCATGATGTTTTTGTATGTTATTTGCACCTGCACTCCCATAGAGAAGGTATATGAAATGATCTGCTTCTTAAATATATGAACATAAATTTTTGCTGAACTTCCATGAGCTAACAACATTTCAAGGAAGTTTTGGTGTTGCTTGAGAAGATTCAAAACCTCCAGTTTTCCATTCTGCATAAAAGCACTGTTTGTATCATAGCCAGTAATGGCAAGCACAGCTGAAATTGCTAGTTAGTGTCTTCCCCGCATCCTTTATGATGCTGTGCACATCTATAAGATGCCTCTTGTTGCCAAGTTGAGTGTATAAAAATGTTTGTATCTGGAATGGTGAACTGGCAGCAATGTACAGACATTGAAGTATAATCTTTGTTTCTGCATCTTCTTGTGTACTTTACAACACCCTCAGACATGGTTTGCTGAGGGAGGAACCAAAGGAAAAATGTACACTATTAGGCCTATTGATATGCTACGTTGGAGCAAAAACGACAACCCACGATACCAAAGTGATCATTTTCCTTTCTTTGGGACTACGTAATTGGTCAGTTCTGTGGTTTTAGATGGAATAGTCTACTTAATCAATAGTTTTACAGAACTATTTACAGTAATAAACCATGTCCATTACAATTTTAGGGGCGACAGGTAATATTCCACAATACCGGTATGTATTTTTTTGTCTAGACAATTAATTGGCTCGTCTGGATACCAATCAAATACATACCTGCCAATCAGGAATCACAGGTAGAAGCAACTAACAGCATAGACCAATTAACTACGAAAACACTCCGTGTATCATTTCAGTACATAGGTTAATGCATGGGCAAAACATTGTTAATTGTTTCGACTTGTTGTGTAGCCACTTTGACAATGGTATTTTATTTTGTATTGAAAAATAATATATATAGTGCTGGATATACTTATTGCTGGCTTACTGGGATGTGTATTATTACAGAACATTGCAATGTATGACTATTTATCATCCCGCAAAAACCAGGTAGATTGTGTTTCTCTAGTTCTAAGGCTCATTCCTGACGTTACGCGTTAAGTATTACGTAACCACCAGCTCGCCAGAGGGCGTACTCACGGAGATGGTACAAAATGGCTGCGCCCGTTATATATAATAGCCGTCACATTTAACCGTTTTATTAATTAACTATACAATTATACGTGTTGATATTAAGCAATAATGTGCATTATATATCGTTGAATATGCGTACCAGGCCAAATGCCTTAATTGTCTTCTTCTTTAAGTTGGATGCCAAAAATTAATCGAAATTTGGCAAATTTTATCAGAAAACTGTAGCCAAATTCAAGTAACATTTAGCTATTTAAAATTAGAACTAGTTTTTTTTAAAGGACATATATTCGCCAAATTCAACTTCATTTGTCACATTGTAATAATGATTGATAAGGATAGTCTACAAGTAAAAAGAAAGAAAGGTTTTATTTAACGACGTACTCAACACATTTTAATTACGGCTATATGGCGTCAAACATATGGCTAAGGACCACACTGATATTGAGAGAGGAAACCTGCTGTTGCCACTTCATGGGCTAACTCTTTTTCAATTAGCAGCAAAGGATCTTTTATATGCACCATCCACAGACAGGGTAATACATACCACAACCTTTGATATACCAGTCGTAGTGCACTGGCTGGAACAAGAAATAGCTAAATGGGCCCACCGACAGGGATGGATCCCAGACCGACCGCACATAAAACGAGCACCTTACCACTGGGCTACGTCCCGCCCATCTACTTGTACCGTAAGTAAAAGATATACATGTACAGAAGACCGTGACAGCCCTATATACCACCAAACAAGGTTCACAAGTAGAGGTGTGCGGTATTACCGGTATTACCGGTATACCGGTATTTTTTTCTGTCGTGGTACGTACCGGTACGTTTATTTACTGTACCGGTATACTTCGGGACTTTCCGTGGACGATGACTTGACAGAAACTTCCGAGAAATAAATTATCAGTGTCATGAAACAAAATACATAATTTCGAGATATTATTTAAAAAACATCCAATGTTAACGATTGTTTGTGTTCCATTAACAAATCTTTGAAAAAACAACGGAATTTCCCAAAGTATTTAGAATCTCAAAACGTTGTCACTAACAAAAACATGGTAGATGACGAGTTTGTTGTTCGCGCAACATACGTGCGATATTGGTCATTTGCAGGGCTCGCCCTGTTGTTCGTCAAAGTCGCAAATTACGAAAAATAATAAAAACTGGTAAAAGAATTTTCGATTTGGCGAAAAAAATTAAGAAACTTTTTTAATGTCGATTTTTAGTCACCAAACATGCTTTCAACCAATTTTGTTCGACAGATATGCCTCGCAGTATGCATAAGCGCCATTTGTATGTCCGGGTGACAGTCTACTATTCAGTAGTGAACTGCTTCTCGTAAAGCTACAAAATGCGATCAAATAATAAGAAATACTGTTCAAAACATTTGCATTGTTGATACTGAATGTTTTATTACTAGCTAAAACAAGGTTTACTTTTTATTTCTCACGTTTCTAGCGTTTTGTCGTATCAGATAATGTTGTAAAATCTAGGTCACGTGGTTGAGTTCATTTTACTGAAGTGGGTGCGTTGATGAGGATTACATATTGTTTCTCACATATACACAATGATTATTAGTTGAAATTTTCAAAGTTTACAGATTTAATTTTAAACATATTCAGTGGGGGAATTATAATTTATTGATGCTATGTCTACTTATATAATATTAGAACAGGCATGATAATCCCTCCACCCCTGGTAGATAAACATACAAAAGTCTCGGATCACGTTGCAATGAATTTATGAAACTGAACACGTTTTTTTCCAGTTGTGAAGACTGTCACACGCCAATGTTTTGAGAACAATAACATACAATGACGTTTTCTTTGTCTTTGTTTTGGGTGACTGGCTATAATCTTGAGTTGGATACGAAAACAATTATCAACAGTATTCAGTTTAAAACATACATATAAGTTAGGAGGAGGGGAGTTACGTACTTTAAAAAAAACCCACGAAAGCCTAACTATCTCATTTGCATTCATAAAATAAAATACTGCCAGTGTGGCTATTTTTTTTCTAAATTGTTTTTCTTCTAGGAACATGAATTCATTACCAAAGAGATTAAAGATACAGACCCATAGCACATAGCTTATATATATATATATGGCCCATTGGGCCTGTGGAATTGGCATGATATCTGGAGGGTTGGGGACGTATGCAGAGCCTCTAGTGGGGTGGCACAGGTTACATTTTTTATCTTTATATAGAGCAGAACAAAAACATTGGCTACTGAATGTCAAACGTTTGGTAATTTTGATATATAGTCTTAGAAAGGAAACCCACTACATTTTCTCATTAGTAGCACATGCCACGACCTTTGCTATACCAGTCGTGATGCACATACATAAATGGGCCCACCGACTTGGATCGATCCTAGACCTACCACGCGTCCAACCGAGTGTTTTACCACTGGGCTACGGCCCGGTCTAGACATCAAGGGTCATTCAAATATTACGTAACGCTGGAGGGGTGGGTGTATGTCCTAGCGTTACAGGTGGTGAGTAAGTGTACTGAACAGTGTTACGTAAAACACTATTTTTTATTACTTTTTTTTTATTTTATTACTATTTATTTGTTTATTTTGTCATAAACACTGTTTAACCGTAACATATTAACGTAGGTAGTAATAGCTAGTTGGAAACACAAAACAATTATTATAAATCGATTTGAAATACTTGTGCTAGTAAACTTAGCTTAAAACGTATGTCCCAAATGTCCGATTGTCACTCTGTAGGCAGTGATGGTTTGGTTGGACCTGTTCTCAAGTAACTCATTCCATCATAAGTGGTTAGCCCAAGAAGGCCTACGCTGCTGTTCTAGAGCTAGACGGACATTTGAACAGTTATCAGTCAGAGATAACGAGTACACAGAATTTCTGCCTACCACCGGCCAGGCTAATATTCCCGCTCTAATACCACAATGATCCTATGTTTGACATTAAATACCATTACATTGATAATATTTGAGTTCGCGATAACAAATATTTCACATATTAATCACTAATGCTTGTAAACAAGAATATAAAATAAATTTAGTAATCTAGATAATAATGACTGAAATTGACACACTACATGGTTTATTCAGACAAATATAGGTCTATGAAGTTTTTTATTCTTAAAACTAAATTGATGTTAAGACGATTTAACTTGAACTAACTTGAACAATAATAATTATTATAGAAAACTGAAAACATAAAGAGACTTTTATTCATCTGTTATGTTTATTTCATTTACATTATAAGGTCTTAAAATACAACATGGCTCTACAACTATGTTCTACCTATAAGTATTGGCTATTCTCTAAATGAGATTTTCAGTCCTGCTTCAGCGCCCTCAATAGTTTAAGAAGTAGCAGGCTACAACAGTGATGATAGCAGGGGGCAAAGCGGGGGGTCTGGGGACCCTCCCCTAGAAACATTTGAAAAATCAAATTTTGATGTGAACTAATCGCATTTCAAGACAAATAAACAACTATTTTGGCACCTTGTTTGGATCCCTTTTGTAGGAGACTTTATTAAAGAAGAGAAAGCACTTTTTTTTTTTACCATCAACGAAAAGTAAGCGGCGGCAAAAGCTGTTTCAGGCGGCGATTTGCCGCCGGAGACCGGGTACTTTTGAGGGCTCTGCTGCTTAATGCTTACTCAACTTTAGAGAAAATAGAGTGTAAACTGAATCAGTCAAAATCTTTACTGGTAGGTATATCATTGTAGTATGTCATATGTGTTTGACCACTAAGTTCAAAGGCACATAAATGACATTGTATGTTGAGCAATTATTGTATCACTGAATCGCAGTGATTAGTATGCTGTCATTACCGTGGTATACCGTGGTACGTTTTTTTTCGCGGTACCCAACCCTATTCACAAGTTTACAACACAAGACTTGGGACAAAGTATACATTATTTTTCTAGTAAATCCGATATAGATACACCATGGCATGTGGACAAAATACTGCACACAAAGGCCTATTAATCAAAGTGCCGACTTATTCCACATGTGGCAACCAGTATAAATGTCATTGCCGATACCAGTACCAAGTACAAGTGTGTAAAGTGTTTCAGTTGCTAAAAAAGTAAGAACAAAATACAATTTTTATTCTTTGTATTCAAGATTGTACAATGGTCAGGAATTGGGAGTTATTACCAAGGGAAGTGAAATGTCCAAACTGTAAAGATAACTTAAGAAAATAATTAGTATATAACAAAAGAATCACAATTACCCACATTTCCGATTTCAGTGTAACAAAAAGGTGTGTAAACAAAAAGGAAAAAAATCAGGTACCACTAAGAAAAGGGACTTGGTTTGAATCATCACATCTGTTGTTGCGACGTAGTATATTAATACTATATAGTTTCAGCAGAACATGTTCTTATGAATTTGCTCAACACAAGACAAGTATTCCTGAAGAAAAAACTGGAGGCAAAAAGAAACAAACATCTACAGAAACAATAACAGACTATTACAATTATTGCAGAGAAGTTTGTCATATTGAAGTAGAAAGAGAGAAAAGGTTGGTTTTGTTTAACGACACCACTGGAGGACATAGATTAATTAATCATCAGCTCTTGGATGTTTGGTAATTCTGACAGAGACATCAGAGGAAACCCACTTTTATATGCACTTTCACACAGACAGGAAAGCACATACACAGCCTTTGTCCAGTTGTGGTGCACTGGTAGAAAGAGAGAAAGATAACGTAATATGACTAGGAGGCAAAGGTTGCATTGTAGAAATAGATGAAACAAAGTTTGGAACACAAAGACATGGTCAAAAGTCAGTCGGTTTTCGGCATTATGTCAAGAAATGAAAGAGTTCTTTTTGGTTCCTGTTGCTAAAAGAGATGCTGACACTACTAGATTTGACTTGCCAACATATAAAATAAACAAAGACAAAAATAATATCAAATAAGTTGGAACACAAAGACAGGGTCAAAAGTCAATAGATTTTCGGCATCATGTCAAGAAATGAAAGAGTTCTTTTTGGTTCCTGCTGCTAAAAGAGATGCTAACACTCTACTAGATTTGATTTGCCTACATATAAAATAACCAAAGACAAAAATAATATCAAACAAGTTAGCTGCATATTTAGACCCACTGGTTTTCCATTAAAAAAAAACCAAGCCATTTTCCATTTCATGTTTTTGTAAATCCTGTTTCATTTCCATTTCAGAATACAATATGTAATTAACAATTCAACTGACACAAGTTGTGACAAATTAACGTAGAAAATGCGATTTATTCATGATTATTCTGGTACATATTAATATTTATTATATTGTAATGACTTGAACAACCAACTTCATGAAAAGCAGTACGGTAACAATGCGCTGTAATTTGTTGTTAAATCAAAACTACACGTTAACAACTATATAAAGCATCATTTTCCAAAAATATAACACTACTTTATTCAAAGGGGCTCAGGGTTGACAAATCATAAACATTTATTTTTATCACTGCTTTGACAGTCTAATATTGTCTGTATTGTGAAGTATCCACATACCACAGTGGAAATAAAGTAACACGATAAGAAGAAATTTATTTGTTTTGTTTAACGACACCACTGGAGCACACTGATTTATTAATCATCGGCTATTGGATGTCAAACATTTGGTAATTCTGACATATGGTCTTAGAGAGGAAACCTGCTACATTTTTCCAATAGTAGCAAGGGATCTTTTATATACACCATCTACCAGACAGGATAGTACATACCACGACCTTTGATATACCAGTCGTGGTGCAATGGATGGAATTAAAAATATATCTATAGACAGGACTATGGTAATGCTGTCAGAGAAACGTCCATCACATCCGGAGAAATTAGCGACACGCAAAGTTCTGATGATATTCATCAAGCCGAACTGTAGCAGATTACTACAATTATTGTAGGGAAGTTTGTTCTTTTATTGTTGAAAAAGGAGTGAAAAAAATAGGAAGAGAAGGGACTACCGCTGAAGTGGACGAAGCCAAATTTGGAAAAAGAAAATTTCATTGTGGAAGATTGGTGGAAGGACAATGGGCGTTAGGGGGCATATGTCGGGAAACACGACAAGTTTTTCTTGTGCCTGTAGAAAATCAAAATAGAGAAACTTAATGTACCAATTATTGAGAGTTATGTTCTTCTCAGGACCACAATAATAACGGACTGCTGGAAAGCATACAACGCCCTAAAGGATAGTCCCAATAACTACATTCACAAGACTGAATCATTCAGAGCATTTTGTAGGTATGAATGTCTATTTTTTGTGAGTGCGCGCGTGTGTGAAAAAGAGCGGTTGAAATGTCTTTTTTGTGTGTGTGCGTGTGTGAAAAAGAGCGGTTGACATAGTGACAGATTGAGAGGTATATATTGTAATACATAGTAAAATGAGTACGGACATCAATGTAAACATATGGGAATGATAGGTGACGTATTGTATATATATACAGTCGACCTTCGATAACTCAAACTTCGATCTTTCGTAAACGTCGATCTCTCGAAGTGAAACGGCGGTCCCGGCCGAACTGCTACACAAACTAGTAATAACAGACTTCGAACACTCAAACTTCGAACATTCGAAAAACTCTATCTCTCAAAGTAATTTTGTGGTCCCACCATAAAAAAAATAAGGGATATTGCACTTCCAAAACTCGAAGTTTGTGGAGTGACTGAACCTTTTAACTGTACCGGTAATACTTTAAAGAAAAATGAATTGTCACCCAAGCCAAGCGTGAGTGCCCCGACTGGTCTCGGCTATCGATGATACACGCGGTAATTACAGAATAATAGATCGCCGACTATGCGGAACGAAATGATCTTACATGCCTGCATTGGGTTGTCGGTGTTTGTACACGGCAGCGGGCCTCATTACACAAAGTACGGATAGTCTTGTAATCTTCAAAGAACTGTTGTAATAACAATTAACGCTGTTTGTTTGCAGAACCGTGAACATTCGGAAGAAATGCTGCTCAATCTGTGCAAGATTATAGACACAGTAATGAAAGACGATTTTTTAAGCAAGTGTGCCAAACAATCTCTAATTACAAAAAATTTCGAATAGTTCTGCTCTTTGTACTTTGTGATTTGAGAGATATAAATTATTTTGTACTGTTGTGAATGTTTTATATGTAAAAAAAGGTACATAACCAAGTGCTATTTGGCATACAGCGTTTTGATTTGTTATGTTATGTCTCGCTATATTAGTGAGGGTTTTTAAAATGATTTTTGTGATTTATAATAATTTTGCTATTTATATTGTGTATTTTTTATTTGGTAAACAAACGTACTTAGTGCTAATCGACATTCAGTATTTTAATTTATTACAACGTTACGCTCCGCCTTGTTTTGACATTTGAAAAATATATCAACTTTAATTTATCGCTTACTTCCGGTTATATGTAAGTACGTGCTTTCAGGGGGGTTTTTCCGGGTTTTTTACTTTACTGTCAGTTAATACAATAAAAGTACATAGAGATGTACGTCAAATTGATCGGATTTATCTATTTTCTGTTAATATTTACTTAGTTTTATCATATACACAGAAGAAATGTGCTAACGTCCAATATCAACGAAATGATAATACTGCAATGCAGTTTCACTTTGAGGTCTGCTGTACGAATTTCGAACACTCGAACTCCCTGAAACTCGAACTATTTCGTCGTCCCCTTCAACTTCGAGTTAACGAAGTTTGACTGTATATATATATATAGAGGATTCGTCGTGAATATATTTTAATATGGAAAATATCAACCTAGTCTATGTTAATCGGTAATACCGATTAAATAGACGACGTTGATATTTTACATATTAAAAAACACGAGTAGCGAATTCTATTTATCCTATAACACTTCTAAAATAACATTCTAATTACTTTTTAAGTAAATCACAGTACTAAAGTCGCCGCCATCGATAATATGACGTCATCACGATTAGCACAGATTAGTTTGACGTCACGCATTTTAAACAAATCTTTGAAAACGTTACGCTCAGGTACATGGTCTTGTTGGCTTGTAAGCAAATGACCCATCCACAGCAACAAATTACCTAGAGACCTTGCAGATTTGCATACCATTATTAACCAGGTTATCACAGGGATATCATGGGTAAGTTATAGGATAAATATATATATATAACAAGTATAATATCTGGTACAGTATTTTATTTGGTTATGATGGTATAAGCAATATTCAATATTAACAATATACACTTTTTATTATTAGCAAACTGATTTTATCAATAAGTTGTAATTTTTTACTATTTATTGGGCTGCTAGATCCTGACAGCGGTGCATGCACCAATATCATCGAAATCGGTGGTGTGTCAAACGTAGATTGCCATCCAGCCACACCAGATGGGGCAGCTACAATTTGCACTTGTGCGAGTATATGTACCGAACGATCAGAAATGAGGATGGAATTTACGAGGCATTTCTACAGGATTGTGCACAGCTGTATCACACTTGAGGCAGGTCATGTTACTCACTACATTAGTTTATTAGGTAATAGTAATTGTTTGTGTCATGGCCACCAACAAGCAATATCGGAGCATTGTTTTCATGAATACTTACCTGTATACATATTCACCTCACTATTTATTATGATCATGGTATTCTTTATGTATCTATTGCACAATCAATGTTTAACTTTTAATGAAAAAAAATAAAAATACAAATATTACATATAATGCGCCTTAAATGTGACAGTGCCATAAGAAACGCCTACCCTTTCCAGTTTACTGGAGAGTGCTTCACTTTTGTTTACTAGAATGTTGAATTTTTTTTTTAAGTTAACTGATTGCGATCTATTTTGTTTCACGTATAGTCTGAAATACACTACAAACTGTTTTATGTCTGTAGTAAATAAACATTTTAAAATGGTGCATAAATATAGGCACCCCCTTGTATCCAAAACGATTTGCATGTCCAGTGATTCGGCGCAGTAGATGTGTATCGTTGACCCCTGCTATTTATAGACTGCCCATGACCTCACTTTGTAACCCATAAACGCTACACTATTATCAAAGGATTATTTTAGTAATTTTTTGTTTTGCAATGTTAAAAATATTACTATGAAAATGAACGATCACAGTGTTCATTGTCATGCATGGCTAAGATGCCTACATGAACTTTTTTCTCTCGGGTAGATTGTGGATCTCATTTCACCTTTATTTTTTGTAACAATGTGACAATTGTGAACTGGAATGACTGTCAATTAAGGTGTAAAACTTTTGTTTTGTTTGCATTTGTATGTGTTTTCCTTTTCAGTTTAAATAAAAATAAACAAAAATGTTTATATCGTTTACTATAATTCTAAAAATGTGGGGAAAGTGTTTTTAGACTGGTTTTAACATTCTTAATATCAATAAGGCTGACCTACTTTGCGTTTATATACACGAAAACAGGTGAATGTTTTATTTTGAAATTATGATATAATTATTGATAATTCAAAACAAAAAAAATTAATTGCACCCTTAACAATAAATATATTGATACTTGGTTAACCATTGAAAAAGGAATTGAACTTTAAATCATTAAAAACTCCAACAACATGACAACTTCCTAAGCTTACTTAAGCAAAATACCAAGTGCGCCGATACACCGGACACAGTTGTACGTAATAATTTGAGATGCTCCGAATGCAGTTACATGATTGCCATATTTGTCTTCCTGAGGTGGGTGCAGGCAAATATTTTAAGGAAAGACTTTCAAACGTTCCAGCATCTCTATCTATCGGGATTTTTTGGTGGGGTTTATATAGAAAAGAGGGGCTAGGCTTCTTTTTTCTTTTGGGGGGGGGGGGGGGGGGGGGGGGAGAGATACAAAGAAAGAATTTTTTTTTTGGGGTGGGGGGGTTCTATCCTACTCCTACCTTCATTCTGAGCCTCCTATTCACATTTCATATGACATGGACATTACAAACAATCATTTAAATATACAGTGTTGTCATTAAGAATAAAAATAGCAGGTGAAAATTAAATTATAGGCAGCCATTAATCATGATGTGGAAAAAGACTCGATGGTGAATAATTAGTGTTTAGGTCATTTTATGTGGGTCGAATGACAACGGTACTGATTAGGGTCCTTCCAAGAAAATTTTAATACATGTTATATGCTCATCGATTTCATTTTCAATCATGTTTCCATTACAGTTTTGTTTTATGACCTATCAAGTTACAAAATATTTAGCAGTTTTAAAGGGACACACCCTAGTTACGTTTATTTGTCAACCATTACGGCGTTGTTTTTCGCTATTAAACCCATTTTTTCACAAATAAAATTGCACTTTACTTACCGTTTATTATTTAGAATATACATTTCCATTCACCTGAAGTGTTTTTTGGTAATCCTGGTTTTTGTAATACCACAAAATGCATTTTTCGTATTTCATAAAATGGCACGGGCCTCTGAGAAAAAACCATTGAGCAGACAAGGTCTAATCTATTTTTAGAGGGGATATTTCCATTTCAATGTCACAGACATTGGTATACCACGTGACCGTTATCATTTTGGTTCGGTTTGTTTTCTCGTGCACGGTTCACACAATCAACATCCGATTTGTTGTTGTTCATTTGTGAGATTTTTCTTCAGTTTGTGAACATTTTCAGTAACAATAAAGTTTAGACAAGTAAGTGTCTCAATACAAAACGTTACAAACCCTTAAAACCAATAATTTTGCTAAGTCTTACGATATCTGGAGAGGGGATACAACCAGGACAGAACAGTTGGAACATGTCCAGGAGAGGTGAAAGGAATGCACCCCAAGTCTGTGAAATTTGTCGTGACGTAGGCATTGTTGTGCGTCGACCGGTGACATCAGAATACTAACTTTCAAAATTATTTCAAGCAATTGGGACATGGGGATTCCCATGGTATTTATCGATAAAAACATGATCTAAGTGTGTTACAAGTTTGTAGATTAACCAAATTATAATTTATTTTCGCTGGATGGAACTAGGGTGTGCAGCTTTAATAATTACATGATGATTTATTATTTTTGATTCCTTATACCAAAAAGAGGCCCATGGGCTTAAATGATCACCTGAGTAAACTGTTGATCCAATCTATAACACATGGAAATGCATCATACCCATTTTCAAGGAGGAGGGGTCAGAATTATCAAATTCATGATTTTGTTCCTCTATGAATCAAGGAAACTTCACACCAACTTTAGTTGGCAATGGCCTAGTAGTTGTGAAACAATTACAGTATAAATGCATTTTTAAAATAAAACCTCTAATAAACTTCACCCCTCCTCAGGAACACACAGGCAAGACAGGGTGTGCCAAAATTAAGTACAATCTAACTTCAAAACCAATGGAATGTTAAGGTGTAATTAGACTAAATTAACTTGAAATACATTTCTGAATATGTACTAGCTATTATTAACATTACTTTACTAAAAAGACCCCAGTGTAGCCTATTCAGAACAGACAAAAAGCCTGTTGTGCCCAAATTAGTGAGATGTAAAGCCTTGGCAAGGGTACCCAATACAGTGGGTGAAAATTGAAAGGGGTTAAGGGACCACACAGATTTTGAGAGGAAACCCGCTGTCGCCACTACATGGGCTACTCTTTCAGATTAGCAGCAAGGGATCTTTTATTTGCGCTTCCCACAGACAGGATAGCACAAACCATGGCCTTTGTTGAACCAGTTATGGACCACTGGTCGGTGCAAGTGGTTTACACCTACCCATTGAGCCTTTGCGGAACACTCACTCAGGGTTTGGAGTCGGTATCTGGATTAAAAATCCCATGCCTCGACTGGGATCCAAACCCAGTACCTACCAGCCTGTAGACCGATGGCCTAACCACAACGCCGGTCGAAATATATGACAAGAGTCAGTGGACACAAAAGAGAATGACCATTCTGATCGCGTGATACATTTGACGCAATATAAGGGGTTTTTTCTGTCGGAGATTGCCAAGACAATAAAAATTGTTTTTATTGCTCAAATAATATATAACTTTTATTATTTATTATTAAACATATAAATGGATACTGGTATGGGACACAATAGAGGCTGTTCAAAATACTGTTATATTACATAACGCAACTCGTAAGCTACTAGAGTTTTTCGTCAGATGCGTTTTCGTACATACTGTGGCTCGTTTCCGTTGATATCTAGTATGCAGACTGATCGATTTCTTTCAGTGCGTGTAAAAAGTGTGCATTTCGAAATAATGCAGCTGGGTGCTGTAAGATATAGCAGGATGCAGAAAAATAAAGAGGGGTGCAGATAAATGGGGGTGGGGAGGTGGCAAAACGCAATAGCGGGGCGGCCCGTCCCATCCCATGAAAATGGAGTAGCGAGAACACTGACATTAATGAAATTCACAACTTTAATAAATCATCTAATAATATGAAGACTATTCAATTATAAATAACATTTATGGAAAAATGGTTTTGTGACAAACGGCTGGCTGTACTTGACAAAATGTCGAGACGCACCGTTTATTGAAAGTTCGATACCCGGGTGCCACCTATTAATGACATCCCTGAATATAACTTACCTTTCACTGGATTCGAACCACCAGCCTCCAGCTCGATCTTTGCATCAATTGTACCAATCACTTAACCAACTGCGCTACAGCGACAGGTTGCTAGAGACAGTTAAATAGTAGTAGTCATCGGTTTTGATGATGGAACATTATACGTAATGCACATTGTGAACATTCACAACGTGCAATGCAGCCTAGGAACACAATAAAATATTGATTTTTAATCAACCACGTGGTACTGATCTTTTGTAATAAAAAGGTAACACAGGTTTGTATAATTTGCACTTCACAAATTATGGCAAGCAAGAGAAAGGAGACCGAAACTGAATGTGAGGGAAGGAGTGAAATTAAGTGAAAACGTGGCAAAAAGCTGTCTCTAAATTTGATAAGATTGGGGAAACGATTGGAAAGTATAGAAACGTCTTTAGATTTTTGTCACGAGTAAAACTTAATTCCACGCACTGTACAGTGCGCAACGTGCGGTACCGAACTTTCAAACTTGTATGAAATCAAACGGAAGAACAGGCGACGGGAAGACTTTTGTTTTTAGTGTAATAAAGCAACGTGCCACCGAAAACCGAATCAAGTCCAACTTCTGAAGGGTACGTGGTTCGAGGGTTCCCATCTATCTTATCGTCGGAGTATTCTACTCATTTACAGCTTCATTAAAAAGTACGATTATAAGTCAAGAGTAGAGGAAACGTCAATAACCTCCAGTGACAGCGACTCCAGCGATAAGTATGTAGCTTATGTAGTACTATAACTATTTATGTTAGTTTATTTTAACTGATTAATGACATGTATTACAAACATAATTATTAACATTTTCACTTACCTTGTCAAGATTCGAACTCCAGGTGACAGCTTGAGAGTCGTCAGCGTTATTGATTGAGCTATTGAGGAAGTTGTTTGAGACGGTCCAATTTGTTGTCTTTCGTATAACATGATTTTACGGAAATACCCGAACATTACCGAAAATATACGATCGTAATAAACATGTAGAATGTATTATCTGCACGACCATTCACAATTTATAATTGAGGTGTCAATTGAATAAAAGGAAATACATTAGTGCGTGCACTTGCATGCGTTTCATGAAAAAGGCATTACATGTATTTTCTGTGGAAGTATAAGGTAATATAAAGGGTAAGTACTTGTTATTGGCACATGATTTCTTTCAAATGGCACATAAGCGTAGTTCTGATAGTCCTGATACCGAAATTGGAAAAAAAAAAACGTGGTAAAATTCGGCCTTTTAATTTTCATACTCTGTTCTCAAAGTTAGATACACCTCAAAAGTCCATATCTTTTTGTCAAGAGTTTAAATTATTACCAACATTTGTTAAATGTACTACTTGTGAAGACGAATTAACGAAATTATTTGAAGTAAAAAGAAAAAAAGTAAAAGGATAGATTTCAGATTCCAGTGTAATAAGACTTTGTGCCGACAAAGTAAACATCAAGTACAACTAAGAACTGGAAGCTGGTTCGCTGGGGCAAAACTTTCTTATCGGAAAAGTATACTATTAGTGTATTGTTTTATAAAACAATTGAGCTACGACGACGCAATTAATGAAACTTCTATCTCTTCAACGGACGACAAAGTACTGACTACATCGAGAGAAACTGTGAGTGATTACTACAGTTATTGCCGAGAAGTGTGTTCCTTTATTGTTGAACAACAGACAACTCGGCAAATTGGTGGCGAAGGCAAAGTCGTCGAAAATTGATGAAGCCAAATTTGGCAAAATGAAATACCACAGAGGTACACTAGTAGAAGGACAGTGGGTGCTGGGGGGTATCTGCAGAGAAACTCAGCAAGTTTTTTTAGTGTGTGTTCCCAAAAGAGATACAGCAACATTAACTGAAATCATAGAGAAGTATGTAGCCCCTGGAACCCACATCATAACAGACTGCTGGAAGGCGTATGATAAACTGGAAGACAGTTTAAAAAATTATACACATTCAACTGTCAATCATAGTCAGAATTTTGTAGGTATGTATAAAAGAAGTATGTTAAGTACATATATTCGCTAACCATAAACCCTAACCCTAAGAGTAACCCTAAAGACCCTAACCTTAACCCTAAGGCTAACCCTCACCCTAAGGCTAACCCTAAGCATAAAACATAAAGCCCTATTTTAATATTGTATTTTTAGATCCAACTACTGGTGCTTGCACCAATCTGATAGAGAACACCTGGTGGTGTATAAAATGCCAATTGCCACGGACACACACACGGCGAACATCATTCGACCTTCATTTGACAGAGTATATGTATCGGTCTTTAAGAAAAGAAGAAGGAGAACACATGTTCCAACGTTTTCTGGCTGACATAGCCCAACTATAACCTTGTTAAGGTTAGTTTTGTAGATAATAGTTTAGTATTTCAAAATGGCCACTGGTAAAGATTAACGGTATTCGCTTATTATCCATTTGTAATCTTTCATACCTTTTGTAACTCTATAATATCCGGCAAGACTTCCGAACGTTCCAGCATTTCTAACATGAAGAAATTTAAATAAAATACCTTCTTTTCTTTATGTATATACTTTTTTTTATCATTTCTTATCATCCATGATCTTGTAATTCAATTCCAATACTTTATATAATCTATAAACTTTTGGCAAGAGTACCGTAGTTTCCTCAGTGCAATTTCATACATTAAAATAGTTTTGGCAAAAGTACCGTATTTTCCCCACCTCTATTTTAAAGAAATATTTCTTGGAATTAGTTTAAGGTTAGGGTTAGGGTTAGGGTTAGCGATAGTTATATACAATATATTTTAAAACAATTTGTTCTGTAAAACCAACATGAAGTTTATATTTCGTAATCCAGTATCGCTATGTTTTGCCTTTGAAATAATAAGTAAAGAAGAAAGAAATTTTCGGAAATATTTTTTTTTAACCTTCCTTTCTTCTGTTTATCTTCTTACCTTCCTTTCTTCTATTCATCATCCTTTGTACCATTCAACACATTCACACATGTCATTAATATAATTAAGTAGTATTTTTTAATTTACACTTACCTTTGTGACGATTCGAACTCTTGACGACAGCTTATCAGACCTCTGCGTAACTGACTGAGCTATTGAGGAAGTTAATGAAACACATTTATGGAATGAGCCGAAAGTCCGATTTAAATAAACGAATGAAGTAGGTTATCTACACGCACAATAAATGTTTTGAAAATGATTGTCATGTGAATTACGGGTGTGTGCAATCATTGCATGCATCATGCATGGCATGATAATTATGAAGCACGCTTTTGCGTGGGAATATAAAGTCAATAAAAGGACACACATTTATTGTGTCCACATCAGTCCATTCATAATGGCAAAAAAGCGTAAAGCCGTAGATACAGAAATTGAAAGTAAAAAAAAACTTGGAAAAATACGAAAAGTAAATCTTCATGTCTTATTTTTAAAAAATGGACACAGTTCAGAAATCAATAAGTTTTTGTCAAGAATATAAATTATTACCTAAATGTGTGAAGTGTCCAACTTGTGGTGACGAACTGTCTAAATTATTTGAAATCAAAAGAAAAACAACGAAAAGAATTGATTTTCGTTTTCAATGCAATAAAACTGTATGTAGGAAAGGCAAGAATCAAGTGCAGTTGAGAAGCGGCACTTGGTTTGCTGGAGCTAAAATATCTTTTAGGAAAAGTATGTTATTGACTTACTGCTTTGTCAAGCAGTTCGACTACCGCCACGCCATCGAGGAGACGTCAATTCCATCCACTGACGACCTCGAAAGAGACCGTCAGTGACTATTACACTTATTGTCGCGAGGTCTGCTCGTATATAGTGGAGCAGGAATCGAGTCGTCAAATCGGTGGTGTCGGCAAAGTAGTTGAAATAGACGAAGCTAAGTTTGGCAAACGAAAATTCAACAGAGGCCGTTTAGTTGAAGGACAGTGGGTTTCGGGTGGGATTTGTCGAGAAACCCCCCAGGTGTTTCTGGTCTGTGTAGAAAAGCGCGACGCCCTGACTTTAGTAAAACTTATTAAATCATACGTAGCTCCCGGGACCCACATCGTTACCGATTGTTGGAAGGCATATCCCCCTCTATCTGTCAATCTAAAGAGGGATTTTTTTGATGGGGCGTCTATAAAAAAAAAATGGGGCATGGTTTTTTTGGGGGTAATATAAAGAAATATATAAAAAATATATATTTAAAAAAACGTCATATGTTGTAGTGTGTCCCACTTCTGACCCCGTTGTCTTTTCACGCACACATCCATACATACATACATTGATGATACATGTAATCATTTCATTATAATTTAACATACAACATATAGAAATTAATCACTTACCTTAAACTTGAATCAGCAAGTCTTGAACTGGAAACCCTCGGCTACTATCGGTAGCGATAATTCGTGGCACTGTTATCCAACTGCGCTAAGCAGGTGAGTTGATGATAAGTGTTCAAAACTTTTAGTCATTTGTCGTCTTCTTGTTTATCACTAATATTGGTTATTATTTAAAATATTAATTATAATATTGATTTATGACCAGAATATAGTTATATTTATCATTGTCTGATGTCTAAATGTGAAAAGAAATCATTTTATTATAAAATATATTTTTTAATTACCGGAATTGTACGGAAATTAACGAACAAAGAGATCGTTGTATTCCGAGTATATAATACTTTCTACTAGTGATTATAAAATGACGACTACAGCGACCTGAAATTGATGTACAAGTTCATAGGTCAAAACTAACTGCACGTGCTATATCAATAGGAAAATGCATGATTCAACATACAGCTTGCATGACATGCACCACAAGATTCATGTTGTTAAAAAAAAGATAAAGGTGAGTGTTTCTTCCTACTTTGCTACATTTGTAGAAATGAGTAAAAAATGTATGTTAAAACAAAAATTAGTATCAGAAAATATTAAGAAAACTCGGAAAGATTATAAAAGTTTAAGTCTTTTCACTAGTGACAGTTCTTCTATTGACGAACCTTTCACCTCAGGCCAAACAAAATTTCGTAATAGTGATTTCTCTACAGATAAAAGTATTAGTCTGTTTTCGTCTTCTTCAAGCAGTGACAATGATGATGTGGTGATTCCTTGCGGACAAAGTGTGTCACATTTACAGCCGACGGATAATGTCAGTCAAATAAATAACAACATTTTCGAGGAACCAATAGCCAGTACGAGTACAGAAACTAATATCACTGAGTTGAACCCTTCTGTTAGCCAATTTTATCATTTCTATACTTTATCATTGAATATTTCCAGTGAAATTAAAGCTATCGAATTTTCTCAATAAATAGGTTTACTGCCAACTAAAGCTAAATGTCCGAACTGTGAAAATGAGTTAACAAAATTATTGAGTATCAATCAGAAAAATCATAATTACCCTGTATACCGATTCCAATGTAATCGCAAAATTTGCAAAATCAAGTGCAACTGAGAAAAGGCACTTGGTTTCAGGCACCTAATATCTCAATTAGACGAACTTTATTAATTCTTTATTGTTTCGCCAAGAAAGAATCCATCGAGGACACTCAAATAGAATCAAGTATACCTGAGGAAGAGTTGAAAGGCAAAAACAAAGCACTTCATGTGAAACTGTAGTGGACTATTTCAACTATTGTCGCGAACTGATTGCTAAACAGTTAGAAGCTAATGCCGACAATATAATTGGAGGAGACGGGTGCACCGTCGAAATAGACGAGTGCAAATTTGGAAAACGTAAATACCACCGTGGGAGATGTGTTGATGGGCAATGGGTATTTGGCGGCATTTGTCGCGAGACTAGAAAATTTTGTTTAGTGCCTGTTGCCAAACGGGATGCTAATACGTTATTGGCACTGATACAAAAGCATATCAGGCCAAATACTAGAATAATTTCTGATTTATGGGCTGCCTACAACAGAATCACTGAGTTAGGACTTGGGTATACACACGAGACAGTAAACCATTCTGAGAATTTTGTGGATCCAACGTCTAACGCGTGTACAAATCTGATTGAGAACAGATGGTGGTGTGTAAAACGCCAGCTCCCAAGTACGCACAGCACTCGTGGTAATTTTGCACTTCATTTGTGTGAATATATGTGGAGAGCAGAGTTTTCAAAGAAAGAAATATTTGCGGAGCTTCTGAAAGCAATCGCCAAAGAATACACCTTTTAATCGTAAGTATACTTGTAGAATACAGTATTTTCAGTTTTGATAACAATGGCCGACATACTTGTGTTGATACGTTACCTCGCTTGACTTTTTGGATTCATAATAGCTAATTTGGTGGTAAGATATTTGTTAGCATACTTACCTCATATAGTTAATTTATTACATTAAATTTTTTGCAAATACTTGAAAATAAATTTATGAGTATATACTCTTCAAAAAAAGAAACGCAAAAGGGTACAAATGGGTTATAACTCCGATTTTATGTTTCCTACCGGTTCATGCTTTATGAATATAAGGTCATTGCATGTCCCAAACACATTCCCACGGTTACATTCGATAAAACGCAGCTACTGTACAATAAAGTTCCAAAATGTGAATATTCGCAAAAACGCAGCCACGTGCAAACCATGTCACCACTGCACGTGCGTTGTCTGCACGTGCAACATGAACACCGACAGTATAAAAGTGCAGGGTGTTCGCTTGCCTGGCCTCTGTATCTGACCGACAGTTGACAATCCAGGACATGCCACGTCTCAGTGAACCGCAGAGAAACAATGCCATCGGCCGACTAGACGCAGGCGAATCCAGAATGGCCGTTGCCAGGGCATTCCATGTGTCCCCAAGCACCATCTCCAGACTGTGGGACCGTTACCAGCAACATGGATCAACACGTGACCTCCCTAGATCCGGTCGACCACGGGTCACTACCCCTGGGCAGGACCGCTACATCCGGGTACGCCACCTTCGGGAACGATTTGACTACTGCCACCTCCACAGCCGCAGCAATACCAGATTTGCGCAGGATATCCGACAAGATCGTACGGAACCGCCTACGTGAGGTAGGAATTCGTGCCAGACGTCCAGTTCGAGGTGTCATCTTAACACCACAACACCGTCGACTCTGACTGCAGTGGTGCCAGATTCATCGACAATGGCCTCAACTGCGATGGAGACAGGTGTGGTTCAGTGACGAGTCCCGATTTCTGCTCCGACGTCATGATGGAAGATGTCGCGTGTATAGGCGTTGTGGTGAACGTTATGCGGCAAACTGCGTGCAGGAAGTGGACAGATTCGGCGGGGGTAGTGTCATGGTGTGGGCAGCCATCTCACACACTGGCAGAACTGACCTGGTCCACGTGCAGGGCAACCTGAATGCACAGGGCTACATTGACCAGATCCTCCGGCCACACATCGTTCCAGTTATGGCCAACGCCAACGCAGTGTTCCAACATGACAACGCCAGGCCTCACACAGCACGTCTCACAACGGCTTTCCTACAGAACAAAACATTAATGTCCTTCCTTGGCCATCGATATCACCGGATTTGAACCCAATTGAGCATCTATGGGACGAGTTGGACCGACGCCTCCGACAGCGACAACCACAGCCCCAGACCCTGCCCGAGCTGGCAGCAGCCTTGCAGGCCGAGTGGGCCACCATCCCCCGGGACGTCATCCGTACTCTGGTTGCTTCAATGGGCAGGCGGTGCCAGGCAGTTGTCAACACACGCGGAGGCCACACCTGGTATTGACTCCAGATGACCTTGACCTTGGTGGTGTGTCCTATCACTTACTCACAATGGACTAGAGTGAATTGTGAACAATCCTGCAACATTTGGTAATTATCTGACTCACCATTCAATAATTAAATCAATTCTCCAAATGTTACGACAATGTGGTTTTGCGTTTCTTCTTTTGAAGAGTATATATCGGGGGGTAACGGGAGGAAATATTACCTTTGATTGTTGTGAATTGAACTGGGGAAAATACGGTACTCTTGCCCAGTCCCGATGGTCTGGAGTTCGAATCCAGGCCTAGCACTACATCATTTGTAGTGTTTAATGCAATACCCAGTTCATATGGTTAATTCAATACCCCAATTGTGGGGAAAATACGGTACTCTTTCCCCTATTTTAATATTTGGAAGGATCTCTATTTAAATTTCAATGAGAACTTTGCAAAATGAAAATGTCCCCAAACTAATTGTGATCAGTGTATTTTGACCTCGCCTACACAGTAACAAAACAAAGACATAATTTGTATGTCATTGTCGGTCTCATCTTTGAAAATTATTCATCATACACAGATAAACCGTATAAGTATGATGCTATGACAGTAGCAAATAAACTGATGTCATTATCACCTGTTAAAATACCAACTTGTATCAACTTGCGTTCCCGCTCCAAATGTTCCGAACTGTCCGCCATGATTTCGCCTAACTTGGAATGTCTCTAACACAAAACGTAAACATATTTATTTTTTGTTCTTTTCGCTACACAAATGTAGTAATACAATACACGCCTTACAAATTCATAATATATCTATAAAATATGAAAATATACATTATAATTAAATATTTTATATATGTTATAATTTGGTTATGAAAATTGTTCGAGGATAAGCGGAATAATCACACGGCGCGAGTTTATAACAGCAACCACGCCCCCTTTTTAATCATTAAAAATAGATCAAAGATGATATCTTAATTACTTTATTTAGTATTTACTGTGTTGTCTGTCATTTATGCCAGCACCTGTAGCTATTGCACCGCGTATTCATTACCATTACATGCCAGATTTGTGCCTGAATTAATTATATTTTATATTTTAACTGAAAAGTTAGTGATATTTGTACTGTGTTATCAGATAATTATGATACCCCGCTGGAAGATCGCCTTTCATCTGTTTTGCTGGAGTGTATGATACTGGTGGGTGGATGTCGACGTTTGAGGTGGGGTTGACAGGTCTCCTGTCATCAATTTTCAGTTGAAAACAGCAGTTGTCTTAGAGATGGAGGAACCTGTAATTGTTGTGGTTGGAGATAGAACCACAGCTGACAGTTCAGACAAAATATCGACAGAAACTGCTTCTGACACAGCTGACTCGAGCGATGTGCAGAAAAACGGAAAAGATAAAAGTCATCGCATCCATTCCTCCCCCAGTGACGATCCAGAATTACAAGACGAGGTAATGATTTAAATATCCATTAAATGGTGGGGTTTTTTTTTTTTTTTTTATCAACACCACAAATCAAAATGGTAGAAATAAAACTGACAAACCAAAGATGATAGGAATCTTTACATTTATTAGATTTTTTTTTTTTTTTTTTTTTATCAACATTCTCATTTTAAATGTATTGTATATAACAGTTAAAATATTTTCAAGGCAAAATATTTTCAATGCAAAATTATTATATTTCAAAATAATAATCACTCGATCGACCAAGCTTCTACATGTATTTACATGTATTCTGTATCCATTCATCCATCCAATCCTTTACCAACATCTTTTTGCACTATTCCCAAATAAATATAATTTAATCTGTACATTCATATTATTTCTGAGGTGTTTTATTTTTATTTTACAGCAATTACTGCTAGCTGCTACACTTGTTCTTGATGCCAAGAGAGGACGAAACATGAATTTCAAAAAGGATGACAAGCATGTTAAGTGAGGCTTACATTGCATGCGTTTAGCATGTCACTATGCTTAGGCCTAAGACACAGCCCAGTGGTAAAGCGCTTTCCTCATACATGGTCAGTCTGGGATCAATCCCTGTTGGTGGGCCCATTGAGCTGTTTCTAGTTCCAGCCAGTGCACAATATCTGATATATCAAAGACCATGGTATGTGCTATCCTGTCTGGGATGGTCCATATAAAAGATCCCCAGTTTCTAATGGAAATAAGTAGCGATTTTCCGATCTAAGTCTATATGTCAGAATGACCTAATGTTTGTAATATAATATTATAACAGGATATTTAAAGTAATAACTAGTTATACAGTGCAGTCTACTTAACAAAGGTAGCTGCTGAATTGAGGTTGTTGTTTTAGGTTGGTTGCTGTTTTAAATATTTTGCTGCTAAACTGAGGAAGCTGTTTTTAATTAGTAACTGGTTAAATGCACATACCTTGGTTTGTTTGAGCCCGTGAAAGTGAACACTAACTTTATTAGGTACTCTACAAACCTGTAAACACATTTGGATAAGGTTATAACAGAGAGAAGCTAACTTTATTAGGTACTCTACAAACCTGTAAACACATTTGGATAAGGTTATAACAGAGAGAAGCTAACTTTATTAGGTACTCTACAAACCTGTAAACACATTTGGATACGGTTATAACAGAGAGAAGCTAACTTTATTAGGTACTCTACAAACCTGTAAACACATTTGGATACGGTTATAACAGAGAGAAGCTAACTTTATTAGGTACTCTACAAACCTGTAAACACATTTGGATACGGTTATAACAGAGAGAAGCTAACTTTATTAGGTACTCTACAAACCTGTAAACACATATGGATACGGTTATAACAGAGAGAAGCTAGTCTGTGATGTTTATATGGGAAAATACTGTAAAAATAACGAGCTTGTCGCGATAACCATTACTTCTCAAACAAACATGCGTTTTGGGGTATTACAAAAACCTAGATGACCAGAACCACTTCAGGTGTATGAAAATGAATATTCTAAATATCAAAATGTAAGTACTTCTAACTTAGCTTATTGAAAATGGCTCCAATAGTGAAAAATATGTTGTAGTGTTTAAAAACTAGGGTCTGTCCCTTTAATTCATTTGGCTGTTTTAAATACATGATTGATTGCCTAATAAACAGGCTGCTTTAGATGAGACAAAGGTGGCAGCACAGCTGAAAAAGCTGGTTTAAATTGATGGCTACCGATCAGGTCTGATGTCAGGTTTGTCTTTGTAACATAAAAGTGTTGGGATCTAACTCAGTCAGTATAGCGCTTGCCTGGGGTAATTGGGTCAAATAATCCTTCAGTGAAACCATTCTCTGATTGTTTTGTGTTGGGTTTTTTTGTCCATGTCAGTGTTCCACAATTGGTATATCAAAGGCTGTGGTTTGTACTGTCCCGCCTGTGAGAGTGCTTAAAAATATCCCTTGTTGCTAATGGGGAAATGTGTTTTTTCCTCTGAAGACTATGTGTCATAATTACCAAATGTTTGACATTCAGTAGCCAAAGATTAATTAATTAATGTGGGGCAGGATGTAACCCAGTGGTAAAGTGCTCGCTTGATGCGCAGTCGGTTTGGGATCAATTCCTGTCAGTGGGCTCAAAGAGCTATTTCTTATTCCATCCATTGCACCACGACTGGTATATCAAAGGTCGTGGTATGTACTATCCTGTCTGGTGGATGGTGTATATAAAAGATCCCTTGCTACTAGTCGAAAAATGTAAGGGGTTCATCTCTAAGACTATATGTCAGAATTACCAAATGTTTGACATCCAATAGGCAATGATTAATAAATCAATGTGCTAGCGGTGTTGTTAAACAAAACAAACTTCTATTTTTTAAATTAATGTGCTCTTGTAGTGTTGTTAAAAAAAAAAACTTTAATTTTAACAGACATTTGTATTCTTTTCTTTTTCTTCCAGATCCTACCAAGTGTATCATCACTTTTTCTTTAGGTGGTCTCTTTATTTCTTTATCACTGTCGATCTGGCCTTGGCACTGGTTGAAAACCCAACTAGGAAGGGATGGCAGTGGCCATTGTGGGTGAGTGTTATAGCACACCAGGTCAGAAATAATTAATTGTTGTGACGATGAAGAAATTTGGATGTAAAGAGGGAATGAAGAAAAAAAAGGTCAAATCTGATATTGTGAGTCAGTCTCATGTTTTGTTGTTCATTTATTATCTTCAGTATAACCATTGTGTATGTGAAAACTAGATCATCCCATTTACTTTGTAAAGAAAAACTATCTGTGGCAAAGTGCATATAAAAGATACCTTTCTGCATTAGGAAAAATGTAGCGGGTTTCCTCTGATGACTACACGTCAGAATTACCAAATGTATGACATACAATAGCCGATGATGAATTAATCATTGTGCTCTAGTGGTGTTGTTAAACAAAACAAACTTTTTATAAAGGAAGAATTCATTTGTAAGAGACATACGACAAAAAGTCTATTCTGACTGAGTCATCAATATGAATTGTTTTCATCTGTCTGGACCAGACTGTGCTTCCAGTATTAATATTTTTGTGTCTGTGCTGGGATGATGTTGTGGATTTTTTGTGACATCAAAATAGTGGTGTTGCACATCGTGCCGCCACATCGACAAC
Organism: Gigantopelta aegis; assembly: GCF_016097555.1. Lineage (NCBI taxonomy): Eukaryota > Metazoa > Mollusca > Gastropoda > Neomphalida > Peltospiridae > Gigantopelta > Gigantopelta aegis. The sequence goes on from NC_054702.1 coordinate 65,506,180, forward strand.
ATTTTTATACTGACAGCACGCCACACATGTTCCTACTATAGTCAAGTGGTTGTGTCGTAGGGTCTGATGGAGGTTTTCCCAGTCCCAACCAGTGCCCCACAACTAGTATATCAAAGATCATGGTATGTGCTGTCCTGTCTATGAAAAAGTTCATAAAAAAGATTGAGTGGGTTTCTACTGAAGGTTATGAGTCAAAATTACCAAATGTTTGACATCCAATGATTAATAAATCATGTGCTCTAGTGGTGTCGTTAAACAAAGCAAACTTTACCTTTTAACTTAAAAAACACCACTGTGCATTTAGAACCATTCCAGGTGATGGTTAAAGTGATATTCTATCATTTAAAAAAAAATAATAAAAAAAATAAAAAAATATATATATTAACATTTTGACCTTATTTGACCTCATTTTGACTCTAAGGTGATTTTCTAACATGCCAACCAGATTAATTTTGATTGATTGATTTCAACTTATTTTCGTGCTTATATCCAATTAAGGTTCAAGCACGCTGTCCTGGGCACACACCTCAGCTATCTGGGCTGTCTGTCCAGGACAGTGGGTTAGTTGTTAGTTTGTTAGTGGTTAGTGAGAGAGAAGAGGGTGTAGTGGCCTTACACCTACCCATTGAGCCCTTAAGAACTCGCTCTGGGTTGGAGCCGGTACCGGGCTGCGAACCCTGTACCTACCAGCCTGTAGTCCGATGGCTTAACCACTACGCCACCGAGGCCGGTTAAATTTTGAAGAGTACGGTAGGCCTAATTTGTAAGCTATCACATTATAGAAGTTGTGTGATTTTAACAAATAGGTTGATCAAAACCTTTTCTTAAGGCCTTTTCTAGAATTGGCCTCCTGATTACTACTAAAGCTCACTCCAAGTATAGACTTTCTTGAGATGACTGTCAGAAACACCATCTACAAAACGATGAGTGCTAGAAATATTTTCTAGTTCAATCAGTCTTATAATTCTTGTATAATTATAATAAAATTCACTGCACTTATATATCATGCTTACCAGCATATATATAGTGAAGGAAACAATTATCCTCAATTTATTGTTTTATTGCAGGCTACAATATTTGTGGAGCTCATCTGTATTAGTTTCTTCATATATCGCATTGTCCATGCAGCCTATGTTACAGAAACCACGGAATTCTGGAAAGATACAAAGAACATATTGGTTATTTCCAGTATTGTTGTAAGTTTAGGCTAATATTGTTCAAGCAAATTTGTGTCAATAGAATATATTTAAATACTAGTAATAAGTAATTAGTAATACTGGATATACATGCAATAGCATTGTCATTGAACGATTTGTTTTTATTTAAAAAAAAATTCTTACTCAATTTTACAATTAGAAAGTGAGGATTATTAATAAGGCCAAAGAAAATTTAAGTGTGTTCCAGAGAACTTGAAAAAAGTAAAGTATGGTACCGGTAAATTGGCATTTTTCTTCTTTTTTTAAACTACATTCATGCCTATGGGTCAATATATTATTTTTAAAATGATAGGACAAAAAACCCAATAATACATCAATGAACAAAATTAGGGTCAGCCATTTTTGTTGGGTCGGGTTTCTGGAAACAGATGTTTTTTTCATGTACAGTGGACTGTCCAAACAGCATCTGCGTAATTCAAATTTCTGGGTAAACCAACATGATGACAGTCCAATGACAAGTAATATTTTGTGTGAAATCTGTTTAAACTGGCACTTTGTGTATTATATATACATTTACTATTATATATTGTCAGTGCTGTAAAACATAGTGTACAAATTTTATGCTACTTTGGTGTATAGTATTGCAAAAGAAATTCAGATGTTTATCATGAGTTATAAAGATTACATCTCATTTTCTGTCAACAGTTGATGCTGATTGACATAATCGTGTTTGTGATCTGGACAAATAACGTGGAGGCACCTCAAAGAGCAATTCGTTGGTCCCGGTCTCTCCGACCTCTTTTCATCGTCAACTTCTCAGATGGAAAACAGGTTTATCAAAGTTGTCTCCCCTTATTGAAATGTTATATTTTGTATGTTTTTGTTGAGAAACAAGTTTCAAATTATGCACACTAAGTATTACTTACTTTTAATCATGCGTGCTTACAGATATTTAAAAATGTGTTTATGTCTGTCTGCTGTGTTTAAAGTTCATCATTTGCTTGGTCATCATTACACACAATAACTTTGTATCCATTAATTATGTCCATCCATCCATTCATCCATCTCTCTCTCATGTTATCCATCCATTCATATACCCACCCACAAACCCATTCATATACCCACCCACAAACCCATCCATCCATCCATCCATCCATCCATTTTTTCTTCCATCCATCCATACACACCCATACACATCCATCTATCCAATCATCCATCCATCCATCCATCCATGTATCCATTCATTAAATCCATCCATCCATGCAAGCATATACCCACCCACAAACTCATTCATCTATGCATACACACCATCCATCCATCCATCCATCCATCCATCCATCCATCCATCCATACATACCCATCTATCCATGCATCCATCCATCCATACCCATCTATTCATCCATCCATCCATCAACCAATCAAATTTGTCCATCCATGCAAGCATATACTCACCGACAAAACTATTCATCCATCCATCCATCCGTCCACACCCATCCATCCATCCACACCCATCTATCCATCCATCTGTCCATCCGTCCATTGTCCATCCATCCATGCATGCATGCATGCATACATTCATCCATTAAATCCGTCTATGCAAGCATATACCTACCCACAAACCCATTCATCCATCCATCCATCCATCCATCCATCCATACATACACACCCATCCATCCATCCATCCATCCATCCATCCATCCATCCATCCATCCACACCCATCTATCTGTCGATTTATCCATCTGTCCATCCATGCATCCATCCATCCATCAATCCATCCATCCACCCATTCATCACCCATCCATCCATCAATGCATCTATCCACCCATCATCAATCGTCCATAAATCCATCCATCCATGCAAGCATGCATCCCATCAATCATACCCGTTAAATCCATCCATTCAGTCATCCATCCACACCCATCTATCCATCAATATGTCCATCAATATGTCCATCCATCCATCCATCCATCCATCCATCCACACCCATCTATCCAATTATCCATACATCCATCCATGTATCCATTCATCCATGCAAGCATATACCCATGCACAAACCCATTCATCCATCCACACCCATCCATCCACACCCATCCATCCACACCCAGCCATCCATCTGTCTATCCACACTCATCTATCCGTCCATCCATCCATCCCTCCATCCATTAAATCCATTCATCTGTGCAAGCATATACCTATCCACAAACTCATTCATCCATTCATCTATCCATCCATCCATCCATCCGGGGCGGGCCATAGCCCCGTGGTAAAGTGCATGTCTGGTGTGCGGTCGGTCTAGGATCGATCCCCATCGGTGGGCTCATTGAGCTATATTTTTATTCCATCCAGTGCACCATGATTGGTATATCAAAGGCTGTGGTATGTGCTATCCTGTGTGGGATGGTGCATATATGACTGTGCAAAATGACCATATGTTTGACATCCAATAGCCGATGATTAATAAATCAATATTCTCTAGTGGTGTCGTTAAACAAACCAAACTTCTTTTTTTTCCCCCATCCATCCATCCATCCACACCCATCTATCTGTCCGTCCGTCTATCCATCCATCTGTCCATCCATCAGTCCATTAGTCCATCCATCCATCCATCCATCCATCCATCCATCCCTTAAATCCATCCATCCATGCATGCATGTATCCAATTCCATCATTTACCAATCCATTATATTAATCTTGCACCCTGTACTATGTTTACTCACCTGTCCAATGTTTTTATGGTTGCCAGGTGCGCCGAGCGTTCCGGAACATTCGCCGTACGGTGCCGGACATCATGAATGTCCTCATCCTCTTCTTTCTCAGTGTCTTCCTCTTTGGTCTTCTGGCTCTCAAGCTGTTCGGGAAAAGGCAAGTGTCTACCATTCTTTGATTTCTTGGAAAAGGCAAGTTGTCTACCATTCTTTGATTTCCTGGAAAAGGCAAGTTGTCTACCATTCTTTGGTTTCTTGGAAAAGCTCAGATTATTCACCAGTCATAATATATGAAAAACGTGTACCTTCGTTTGACATCCATTTGCCAATGTCCTTGTTTTGCTGGAGAATCATTAAACATTTGTTTGTTTATTTGTTCATTCATTCATTAATCTATCCATTTGTCCATCCATCCATCCATCCATCCATCCATCCATCCATCCATCCATCCATCCATCCATCCATCCATCCATCCATCCATCCATCCATCCATCCATCCATCCATCCATCCATCCATCCATCCATCCATCCATCACTGGTGGACCTGTTGAGCTATTTCTCGTTCTAACCAGTTAACTATGACTTGTATGTATGTCCTTTGACATAATGTCCTTTATATATATATATATATATATATATATATATATATATATATATAAAGATACATTGTACCTTGCTACTAATGGAAAGAAGTAGCAGGTTTACGCTCTAATGCTTTTTTATATGTCAGAATGACCAAATGTTTGACATCCAATATCCGATTATTAATAAATCAATGTGCTCTAGTGGTGTGGTTAAAGAAAACAAAGGTTTTATTCATTCATATACTGTAGATCCTTAAATTAATGTGTCCCTAAATTAATGTGAGTGACAGTGGGCAGACTCAAATGCAACATGAAATTAATGTGAGTGACCAATTTATTACTTGATTATGTCCCCACTGACAGAAATTTAACCTGCTTTCCTGAAATTAATAACCCTGTTTTCAAAATGTTTAGATGATGATGATGATTTATTGCACTGCTTAAATATACCACTTGAAAGATACAACAAAGATAAAGGAAAGGCGAATAACAATGGTTATAAATTAATTGAAATTTGCCAGATGAATAATTTGTATTTTATAAATGGTCGAGTTGGTGAAGATAGATGTATTGGCAAAGTAAATTGTAAAGGAGTTAGTTCAGTTGATTATGCAATAGGTACTTGGTGTGCTTTTAGATATGTACAAAGTTTTAAAGTTTGTGATTTCGATCCATTATATTCCGACATTCATTGTCCAATTGATCTAACCTTAAGCCATGTCTCTCATGACTTGCCAGTATATATTAATAATTATAGTTTGAAAATAGAGAATAGAAAATGTACAGAATAATTTTGTTGAAATTATTAACCAAAACGAGGTCAACAGTATCATGCTCACATGAGTACTCACAGTCCAAATGTCAATATGTCTAATGTCCATCCATCCCATCCATCCATCTATCCATCCATCCATTTATTCAACCACCTACCCACGCATCCAGTACATCCATTCTATAATTAAGGTTTTGTATTTTCATTGTTTCAGGACAAGTCTGGTGTACCCAAATGGACATGACTATTTCAAGAACTACTTTGACTGTATATGGGATCTGTACGTTCTGGTCACCACAGCAAATGATCCAGATGTCATGTAGGTATTATGCATTATTTTGAGAAGTCATCAAAACAATATACCATCAAATCTGTTTAAATTTAAAAAACTTAAAGTTTGATATACAAGTCATGGGGCACTGGTTGTACTGGGGTGAGGGGAGGGGGTGGTACCAATAAGAGAATGGGTCCACAGAGTGGATTTGAACCTTCAACCCAACCATCTCATGTGAGTACTCTACTGACAGCCAGATCTCACCCCTTAAATCTATTCAATCGGCCACCTCTACAAAGCATTGTGACTTTAAAGGCCATGTTTCGCTATCTCATCAGGTGGTAAACCTACTTTTGTAGACCTTCCAAGTTTCCAGTATCTTTTGTCCAAGGTCATTTCCATTCCTGAAATCTGGTAGATACTGGGTTCACAATACGGGTATTGTATCTATCCCAGAGTGTGTGCACTTCGAGACTTAATGGAAAAGTGTATGTTACCAGTGGTGCGTGTTATCTTGTCAGTGACATAAATAATATAAAAGATTCTATGCTGTTGTCACCTGTGAAACAGCAACAGGTTTTTTCTTAAGCAATTGGTGGTTTTCTCATTCCAACCAGTGCACTATAAGTGGTTATATAAAAGATCCCTTGCTACTAGTGGACAAATTTTGCGGGTTTCCTAAGACTATATGTCAAAATTACCAAATGTTTGACATCCAATAGCCGATGATTAATTAATCAATGTGCTCTAGTGGTGTTATTAAACAAAACAGAATTTTAACTTCTCAAGCTGTACCATAGCTTGCTGACCTCTTCAAGTTACATATTAAGAATAGTGTGCTTAATACCTTAACTGGATGCAAGTACAAAGCTGAAATATCATCAACATGTTATCACAAGTGGGCTCTAATATATAGTGATATTTTGTTTCAGGATGCCTGCGTACGACAACAGCAACTGGTTTGCCCTGTTCTTCATCGGCTACCTCATCATCTGTCTGTACATCTTCATGAGCATCGTGCTGGCTGCTATCTACAACAACTACAAAAAGAACCTCAAGGTAGGCAGTGTTAAACTCATGAGACATCTTTTCTGTTTACCTTTGCAGCTGGTTGAACTTTTTGCAGTAACTCGATCTGGTTTTCAACTAACATTTCATTCCAGCTTTTTTTTCGTGCTTATATCCAATTATGGTTCAAGCCCACTGTTCTGGGCACGCACCTCAGCTATCTGGCCAAGACAGTCTGTTAGTTGTTTGTACTTAGTAAGAGAGAAGAGGGCGTAGTGGTCTTACACCTATCCATTAAGTCATTAAAACTCGCCCTGGGTGGGAGCTGATACTGAGCGGGAGCCGGTACCGGGCTGCGAACCCTGTACCTACCAACCGTATGTCTGATGGCTTAACCACGACACCACCGAGGCCAGTAACATAAACCTAAAGCTCACTGCGCAGACCTTTTCAACGTTGTGTAATTTTAGCTGCATGTGACAAAGATTGCTCTGATCAAGCGCTGGGCCAATTCTTATAAAACTAAGAGTCTAGACTCAGGTCTTTAATGGTGTCACATGCATGCAATCTGTATGCACTGCCATGTTGTTAAAGTGTTAAGACTTTGTTAGACATGAGTCCAAATTTTAAAAGTTTTATAAATACGGGGCCAGGCTAGGATGTGCATGGAAAACAACAGGTAAGAAAAAGAATTCAGTCTCTAAATGTCTGTAACCTGAACTACAGTAGGTTTATGTTATGATTTGGCATCAGTTGTATCATTATTCTTCATGCTGGCTGGGTTATCGTTAAACATCTATTCTATTCTATGCATTTATATAAGGCACATCTCCATAATATGTAATTTGTCTCACCCTGATATAAATGTATTAACAGATCATCGTATAATAATAGGATTTGGCAAACAATCATCAGCATCATGTTAATGTTAGTCAGTGCTGGGGCCTAATTCACAAAGGTCTCTTAGGCTCTGCTAGACAACAAAGCATCCTCTTTGTAAGTCTTTTAGCATTGCACTGCGAGATCACAAAGTTGTGAGAGTTTAGTGAATTAGGCCCCTGGTCTGGCACAACTGACACTTTTAAACGTCAGGGGCCTAATTCACTAAACTCTCGCAACTTTACGATCTCGCAGTGCAATGCAAAAAGACTTGCAAAGGGGAAGCTTTGTTGTCTAGCAGAGCCTAAGAGACCTTTGTGAATTAGACCCAATCAGCAGTTGCTGTTTGTGGTGCTGCAGACCACTTCCAGTTAAGAATTTCACATTTAAGAAAGAAAGAATTTTTTTTCCGCTACTCATAAATCCTGAATCATAATTATATTATTTATGAATTTTCAGAATGAGATTCGGATGTCTGTGTATGGCAAGCGGCGACGTCTTGCTAGTGCCTTCGATATCCTCAAGGTGAAGAGGCAAAATCACTACGTGGTCACTCACCATCGGTGGTGCCAGTTCATGAAGAAAGTTCTGCCGGGCAAGAGCATGACGCAGATCGAACTGCTTATGAGAGTCCTGGACCGGGATGGACACAACTGTATCAGTGAGTCGTTGGTTCTGTTAATTTGTCATGGCTTACAAATCAGAAAATTTTGTTTTGTTTAACGACACCACTAGAGCACATTGATTTATTAACCATAGGCTGTTGGATTTTCAAATATTGGGTAATTTTGATGTATTGTCTTAGAGAGGAAACCCGCTCACATTTTTTTCTATTAGTAGCAAGGGATCTTTTATATGCACCATCCCACAGACAGGATAGCACACACCATGGACTTTGTTACACCAGTCAAGGTGCACTGGCTGAACGAGAAGAAATTTAAAAAAATGGGGTGGAGATGGGTAAAAATTGTGCCTTCACTTCAAGGAGAGGGAGGAAGGGGCAATTTCTTTTCAGTTCTACTCTATACTACTACTGTCTTTCTCTGTCTCTCTGTCTCTCTCTGTCTCTCTCTGTCTCTCTGTCTCTCTCTGTCTCTCTCTGTCTTGTCTTGTCTGGTCTGGTCTGTCTGTCTTGTCTCTCTCCCTCTCTCCCTCTCCCTTCCCTTCATATTTCTTCACTTTATTGGATTGCTTCCTTTTAAATTGGTACATGATAATATGTGCAATTACTATTTGTTTAAATATCTTCTAGGTAAACAAGATTTTCTCAATTTGGCTGATCTTTTAAATGTGGAACTGACAGAGATCACAGACAGACAGACGATCCTTGAAAAAACGTTCCCTAGGATGTATAATTCCAAATACAGCAAATGTACACAGCGTATAGTTCGGCACAGGTAAATATCTTATAGTACATGTGTATATCTGTTGTCAGCAGCAAAAAAAGATGAGTTCTAACCATGTTGCACTACTTAGATATATCAAAGGGTACGATATATGCTGCCCTGTCTGTAGAAAAGTGCAAATAAAAGGTCTTTGCTGGTAACTTGGAAGGAGTAGTTGATGTGGAAGCAATAGGTTTATTTTTTTAATTTTCTCAATAAGTCTTATTGTGCATGTATGTTAATCTGTTACGTTAAATAGTTGCTGATTAACATGTGTCATAGAGTAATCAACAGTCAAGCACATCAATAGTTATGCACATATGACATTGTGTCTAAAGCTTGCGAACCAATGACATCACATTTAACAACAAATGATGAAACAACACTTCCTGATCCATTAATAGAATATGTCAAAAATTAAAGTGATTTACATCATTTGGGTTTTTCATGAGTGAAAAGTCAGTTTTCTTTAATACCACATGTAACAAGAATGAAGTGTGTGATTATTTGTTATGTTTTACGTACATGTAGAACACTAAATATGGGTTCTATTTTAAAACTTGCCTTTGCAAATGAATTTGGCAATAAAAAAAATTAAAAAAAAATTTTTAATTTTTTTTTTTATTTAACCATTTTTTGTTTACATAACCATACATACATATGATAAACATTTACATACATACGTACATACATACATTCAACAGCAATATATAGCAACATCAAGATACAATTCTTACTGCAACAGCAATGTTATATGAAAGTGAATATGGATAAGAAAAAGAGAGAAAAGTAAAAAGTTATAAATTAAAAAAATTAAAATAAATAAATAAATAATAATTAAATTTATTCCTTAAATAAATTATGACACACTGACCAATTTTTTTTTTTTTTTTTATCATATTCACACTTGGAAAAGGCTACACTTTTTGTAATATTATAATATATATCTAATTCTTTTTTAATCCATTCCATATTTGGAATACATGTATAACTTTTCAAGTGACTCTTAAATATAATTTGCTTAGTTAATAATATAATTAAATTAATTGGATCATTGTTACTTGTTCTAAAATTTATTGATATACCTCTTTTTTCAAGGATCCATTCTGTCAACCCTTTTCAAATGGGATTAATTTTACTACAGTCAAAAACTAAATGAATTAATGTTGATATTTCATCTTTACAAAAGGAACAAAGTGGAGTCTCGATATATCCTATGGTATGTAAAAAACGGTTATCTGGTAATATTCTGTGGTTAATTTTATATTGAAACCATCTTAATAATGTGTTGTCAGTGCAGTGAAACGGCATTGCATTCATAAGTTTCCAATCGTATTCTTGATAATGACAGTTTAACTCAATTTCCCATTTTAAATTGTATGGGGGTTTTTAAAATTTTGATTCAAGCAATATATTATAATAAATTTTCTGCCTTTGCAGTTTATGTTGAGTTTAGAATTATTGTAAGGAAGAATGGGGTTTTTTAGTTTTATTTTGAATTGTTTTATTTTATGTATCTTGCAATACCGCTTGACTGCTTAAAAAATACTATAGTAATGTATAAAATTAATTTTAACATTATATATTGTAATAAATTGTTCATATGTATAAAATTTACCATTGTCATCTATTAAGTCATTTATATACCTAACCCCTGCTTCATACCAGTCTTTATAAAATACTGATTTATTATTTATTTTAATGTCATCATTATACCAAATAAACTGAGACTGTATGTCATTGTCACTACTGAGTTTGTTCTTACATGTTTTGAGGTATGCACACCAAGCCAATAAAGTATCTTTCCAGAAGTTATTTTTTACTGTTGGCATAATATTTTGTTCAATATAATCTGGATCAAATTCCATTATATGGTCAAACTTATCAATCACATTTAGTGTTAACAATTTCCATTTCAAATTAGAACTTGTACATAATTTTTTGATCCAAGTAATCTTTTGTGCCATGATAAACATTTGGACATTGGGAACTTTAATACCTCCATCTCTAACATTGTAATTCATTTGTACATGTTTGACCTTATCTGGTTTTCCTTTCCATATAAATTTAAAAAGTTTCTTTTGAAATTCTAGTATTAAATTAGTAGTTGGATTTGGAATGGCCGAAAATAAATGATTTAGTTTTGCCATAAATAAGGATTTTACAACCGTGTTTCTTCCTAATGGTGTTAAAGTTCTACTTGACTAAATATTCATTAAAGACTCAATAGCTTTCACTTTATCAGTATAATTAATTTTAACTATATTTTCTAAATCAACATCAAATTTAATCCCAATAAATTAAACTGGTCTGTCCAATCAAGTTTCCATTCTTTACATAATTTATAACAACTGCGTTTTTTTTATCCTATCTAAATCAATTTAGTTTTCTCCACATTCACTTTAAGATCTGAAAATCTAGAAAAAAAATGTTAAAGTATTCAAAGTAGCATATAGGTTTTTCTCCGTTCCATCTAATATTACTGTTGTATCATCTGCAAATTGAGTAAATAAATATTCAATGTTACCAAGTTTTATTCCTTTTATATTATTGTTTTTTTATTAGTCTGGCTAATATTTCTGCACAGAGAAGGAAAATATATGGAGACACTGGATCGCCCTGCCTACACCCTCTTCCTAGGTTAAAAAAAGATGAAGCAAATCCATTTACAAGGACACTAGATTGGCTATCTCTCTGAAATAAGTAAACCCATTTCTGAATCGATCTTCCAAAACCAAAAAACTTTAATACTTTGTGAATAAAATCCCAGTCTACCGAGTCAAAGGCTTTTTCAAAATCAATCAATAATAATAAGCCTGGGATATTATGTTCTTCAGTATAATTCATAATATCATATACCAATCGTGTCACTTCAACGATGAATCTACCTGATAGAAATCCCTTTTGTTCTTCACTTATAATAATTGGAAGAATCGACTTTATTCTTCGGGCTATAGCAGCTGATGCTAATTTATAAGACACATTAAGTAAAGAGATAGGTCTTCAATTTTTTTTAAGTTTCTTGTTTTTATTTGCTTTTGGAATACAGGTTATTAAACCTTGTTTTGGGGTAACTGAGAGCATTCCACTATTATATGCATAATTTAAAGAATTTATTAGATATTTGTTTAGATCTCTCCAAAACAATTAAAACAATTCTACTGTAAATCCATCAGGGCCAGGACTTTTTAAATTTTTCATAATTTTGTAGGATTTCATCATAACATAGTATACCTTCCAGACGTTCAGAAGAATCTGGGTCTAATTTTGTGAACTCACTCGAGTCATTGTATGAAAAGAGTTCTTCTAAGTTTACTTCACTTACTGTTTTTTTCAAATAAAGTTTTTTAAAGAAAGACTTAGTTTCCTCTATTATACTCACCGTGTCTTTGATTGTTTGATCATCATTTGTCTCTAATTCTCCAAAAGATTTATTTAGAAAATTTCTAGATTCTAAATTTAAAAAATATTTTGTGGGCTTTTCACCTTTCTCAACCCATCTTGCTTTTGATCTAACAAAATTCCCTTTAGCTCTTATACAACTAATTTTTTCAATTTCAACATTAATTAATTTAACATTTTGGATCAGTTTGTTTTAACATTAATATCTTCTGTATCATCTGTTTTTTGTGTTAGTCTATCAAGTTCAATTTCTAACTCTTTTTGTCTATTGATTGTAAAAAAAATGTTCATCGATGAATACCATATTGTCTTCCCCCGAATCATAAGTAGTAAGGCCTCCCATAAAAGCTGATTATTGATTATGAATTGGTTTATTGTCTCATCATTAGTTTTATTTTTGTATTGCTCAACAGTTACATTTATAGTTTCTTTAATCAACTTTACAAATTCCTTGTCTTCAAGTAATGAATTATCAAACTTCCAAAAACCCTTTCCTCTTTCTATTTCATTAATTTTTAATATTAATTCGATAAGTGAATGATCAGATTTAAAACTGGGATGAATATTTGTAGAAACAACTGATGATAATAAGTTATGTTATATTAAAAAATAGTCTAACCGTGACTGTTTGAAGGGTGTAGTCTGTCTCCAAGTAAATCGCCTTGAAACTGGGTTATGTTCTCTTCATGGATCTTTTAAGTCAAATATTTCTATCATATCCAATATTTTTTCTCATGCATTTGGATTATTAACTGTTCTATAATTGTACAAATCAAGTGTTGGATCTTGAACTAAATTCCAATCACCACATAAAATAACAATTTACTATCTAATTTATCAATTATATTAATTAAATTGCTATAAAAAGTTGGTTTATCTAAATTGAGACCATAAACACTAATCAACGTGTAAGAATCTTTGTATATTTCAACACTCAGTGCAAGATAATTACCATTTTTATCTTCCTGTATCGCATTTACTTTAAATTCAAAATTGTTATTAAATAATATTGCTGTTCCCCGAGCATTAGATTTAAACAAGCTAAAATAGCATTCCGAATAACCCCACTGTTGTTTAACAATTTGTTCTAATTCTTTGGTAAAGTGCACATCCTGGAGACAATATATTGAAGCTTTTTTACTTTTTAGGAAATTGAATACCTGTTTCCTTTTTAAAAAATCATTTAAACCTCTACAGTTTAAACTAACTATTTTTATATTCATATCCATTTTACAGAAAAAAAGGGCATTTTCTTGTAATTTGTAAGACACCAATCAATACTTACGTTAAGAATAGTGCAATAAATATTAATAACAACTAGTGTGTTACAGGGTTCCATCTAGCATCTGGAAAATGGGAGTCATTGTGACTTACACGGTTTTATTTTTGGAGTCTTTCTTAAATCACATATTTAACTGAATAACTGTCTTGTTTATATTACATGCATATGTTATATCCATTATTCTATCTACTTAATACATATACATGTATATACATTGTGTTTCTTCTTATAAACAATGTAGTGCTTTTTTTCTCTCTTTTTATGCATGCTACATCAGCCTCACTAGATTTTACACTTAAGTTACATTAAACGTATTGATACGGTTGGAAACCAGTTAAACCGCTTGGCTATTTTCATTTTTGAACTTCATAGTCGTTAGGTTTTTACGTATTTAAAAAAAAAAAAAATGATGTAAAATTGTTTGATATCAGAAATATTTTGCATCAACCATGACTCACATAGTTTTATTTAGGAGTATTTTAGGTAAATATTGCATCAAATATGCAGGATTCCTGTATAACGGTACTCTGATTGAAGACAAACACGATTCGAGTCACCGCAAGGGTTCACAGTTTATTTACACACACAGCAAAGATAATAAAACGAAATAACTGACCCTGTAAAGACAATAGACAGTAATAAATATCACAGGCTTAAATAGTTAAAATACACACATAAAACACTCAATATTCAATCATATACATAATTCATAATTCAAATATGACTGAATTATACCACGGCATATAAATAACATGTACAGCATGATCTGCCTTTATACACCTGAGTAGTTATACAGGCAATCCACTACCAACTAACTTCCCTTAACGTACTTGCTGTCAAACTGAAATACTTCTAAATGTAAATACAAATCCGTAACGCTTAATTGGAAAGGCATTCGTTATATTTATATTTAATAATTAACCGATCTGTCAAATATGGAAATACTTATCTACTACACCAGTGTATTAATACTTTATTATTAGTATAATCCAGTATCTCAATATATCAATCTCCAGTGATGGAATACACCACAAACAATACAATAATCTTTTAAACGACACACATACGATTCAATTGCACTGCCAGGCGCTCATGAAATGTATGTGCGGCATACAAAGCACGTGCGTTATATGACAAATACAACACACTACATTACATTACACTACACCTCTTTGCTATGGGCAAAATGGTCAGTAACTGGAAGATTAGTTGTTACATAGTTCCAGCCTGGAAACAAATAAAATGACATAAGTTATCATGTAAATACAATTACTATTCCAATATGGCTGTCTGTGGGATGGTGCATATAAAAGATCCCTTGCTGCTAATCGAAAAGAGTAGCCCATGAAGTGGCGACAGCAGGTTTCCTCTCTCAATATCTGTGTGGTCCTTAACCATATGTATGACACCATATAACCGTAAATAAAATGTGTTTAGTGCATCGTTAAATAAAATATTCCTTCCTCTTCTTCCAATAACCTTAGACTTTAACTATACATTTTTATACACAATTAACTGAGAAAATAACTTATACATATATATTACTTTAAAATATTAGTTTTGTTATATATAGAAACATTATATAACTTTAGTTTTATATTAATTACTAAGCTTACTATTAGACAACTTTACTATTCTTTTATTATAAACATGTTTACTAGCTTTTAATCAAAACTCTTTAATGTATATAAAATTACATACTAGTTACAAATACCCGGTACCATTTTATATTATAATCACATTAAAACGTGCTTGTTAGTCATACCTTATGTGTACAGTGCAGGATACGAAGTAGAAATAGAAAGTTGTGGAGCAGAGCAGTGGAAAGAAGGTCTTGTACAAAATTACAGTAGTGTCTGTCATGTGGTCATAAAACAGTGACCACTACACAATAAACTATACTGTTTGGTCTAAATACCCGCATGGACAATTTGCCCCAATCATTGGCGGTAAACATCACTTGGGCATTGCCTGTATAGTATATTCTATACAGAAAAACCTAGTAACAAATAAAACATTAATTAAAGGTAAAATAAACAGTTATGTACAGAATAAAACACATTGGTTATAATATTTACATGGACCTCACACATTTCACTCACTGTTACACCTGCATCATGTGAAACCCTGGTGTTATATACAGCAAACGACCAACTATTTAAGTAAATAATATTTGTTTTATTTCTTTTCATATTTACTTTCCTGTTTTTCCTTAGGTGATTACTCCATGTGTGTCCTTAATAAAACATTTATTTTCTTGGACACAGTCAAGTGCCCCATGACTGGTATTCAAAGGCTGTGGTATGTACTCTCCCATCTATCCCTTGTTGCTTATTTGATCGGCATGAGTAGCAGGTGGGGTGAGAACAGGTTTCCTCTCTCATGACCTACAAACCGGCCTCGGTGGCGTCGTGGTTAGGCCATTGGTCCATAACTGGTTCAACAAAGGCCATGGTTTGTGCTATCCTGCCTGTGGGAAGTGCAAATATAAGATCCCTTGCTGCTAATTGGAAAGAGTAGCCCATGTAGTGGTGACAGCAGGTTTCCTCTCAAGATCTGTGTGGTCCTTAACCATATGTCTGACGCCATATAACCGTAAATAAAATGTGTTGAGTGCGTCGTTAAATAAAACATTTCTTTCTTTCTTTCTTTCTCATGACCTACAAAGTGTCGAAGTAGCCATATATCAGACACTAAAAATCTGTAGTATGTCATTAAACAAATATTCCTTGATTTTGTTTTCTAATTATGTAAATGTTCATGTTGCAGATTTTTCCGATATTCTTTTGACTTCATGATTTTTATAAATGCATTCTTCATTGCGTTTGATGTGGACAATGCCGACTGGTTCTTCCTCTCCATCTTCACTGTGGAGATAATTCTGAAGATGTACACATTCGGGCCTAAATACTTCTTCATTAGATTCTGGAATTCGTATGTCGTCTTTATATCTTTTTAGATTGCACGCTGCATGATTTATCTTATATCTTTTCTTGTTTTGTTTTGTTTTGTATATATGTGAGTGTTCCAAGTGAATTCAAATAATTACATTTTTGTTCTATCCTAGCAGTATGTTAACATTTGTAGACATCCATGTGTGTACCGTAACTGGCCAATTAATAACAAGTCTGTGATTATGTCTTGATAAATGGAACAATAGTCAGTTCCACTCTAAAATAGAAGGATCTTAATGTACCTGAATACCAAGCAGGTCATGCATGCACAGCATTAAACATGCAATTTTGTTTCTGTTAATTAAGTTTATAAATCATTTACAATTGAGTAATTCAAGTACAGTTACTAGTATTTGATAAATGAACACATAGAAAGTGGCAAGTCAGTGTCTCAAAGAAAATAAAATGAATTATTTAGTTTGTTTGTTATTTAACTGAAATATTGTAGATCCTGAAATTAATGCACACTTATTATTTTTGTTAAGTACATGTATATATGTTAATAATGCATATATAATATATTTCATCCTCTTGTATTAAACTGTTTTGTCATATTTATTCAGTTAATTATTTATGGGGTTTTGTAATACCTGAATGGCTTAAACATAATAAAATTCAGTTTTGTTCCATAAAGATCATTTTTAACATCCATTCAATATGATCATCCGATAGCTTGTAAAAGCAAACATAAACATGTTTTGATGCCATTTTTACTTGTGTCAGCTTTAATTAATGACAATATATTATAGACTATATGCTTGTAAATACTATCAAATAGGTATTGGTTTGCTTTTCAAATATTATTGCTTCATTAATAACTTTTGTTGCTAATTTTCTTATTCAGTAGAGCTGAGCGGTATTGAAATTTCAGGTTCGGTATCGGTATTTTTGGGGTGATTTACCTCGGTATCTGTACGATATTTGATACTGATACAATACCGATACCAATATCAAACAGTATTTTCAGTATATTCAGCTTTAAATGGATGCCTGAGGTAAGTCTCACCCGCTAATTTCATCTAAATAAAATAAAATTCTATACACAAGGCTCTTATCTCTCTTCTTTTCAGCTATTTTGTGTTTGTCAGATATATTGTTAGTGTTTTACTAAGTGACGTAAAACATTTTTCAATACTAAAATTTCAGTATTTTGAGATTTGCTCTGTACAGTAAATTGGTATTAACATGATACCGATACTGAATGGTATATAGGTGTACCGCTCAGCTCTATTATTCAATTTCTTTTTATTTTCTGTCATGTTCTGTTTTGGCTGCTTAATGTTTATTATTTCTGTGCCTGTCTGTATTTTTCTTTGCTTTGTTCAGGTTTGATTTCTTTGTTATTGGATCGGCTCTCATTGCTTCTATAGTTGAAGTAGTTATCGGTGCTTGTAAGTTCAGATCTTTCTCTATTCAGTTACTTATGGGTTTTTTTTTCTTCACAAAATCAATTTAATTAAAATTAAAATCTTCCTGTCTTCATTTAATTTATGATACAATTTGTTTTGCATAGGTTATTTCTCTTATAATTTAAAATCTTCTTTTTAATGATTTGTGCACATAATTAATATTTATGCTCAAAAGTTATTTTGCATAAAAAAAAAATAATGTAAAAGTTTAAATCGTTCACTATCCAATTTATTTTAGCAAATTTTTACTTAATTTCAAATGAAGTTAGCTTGATGTTGTAGTAAATTTACCTCTTTCAGAATGTATCTAACCTCTCAACATAGTTCATTTTCTTATTTACAGAGTCAGTATTAGAAGGCGTCTTTCATATTGCAGTAAATAATTGGAGAAGGGATATATAGTGCCTTTTTAAAACAGGAGATTGTTAGTTGAAATGCTGTTATAACTTATAGCAGTTTGGCTGTATTTCATCTATGGGTCTTGAACTTAAAGCACATGTGTTACCGAATGTGTTGTATACAGGACAACAAGAACAACTCGGCAGGGGTTTAGGATTTATTCTGGATCATCAATCGGGTGGGATATGAAGATCCCTGGTTCCAAGCATACGTATATACAAATACACACACACAAACAAAGACCCGACTGTGGGTCGGGTCTTTACAGAAGCATAATGCTGGTTGTGGCACCTAATAATAAAATAAAGTCCATTAAGTACACATAAATCCATACGTGTACACAAACTAATTAAACAAATATCTCATAATAACTTAGTTATTATGTTACTTTATTAAATACTGTAAATTAGATAGTATAATCATTTATAATAGAAAATATAGACTGTAATCTATTCTACTAGCTATTCTATAAATATAACATAACCATTTAATAAAAAGCTAATCAAGCTAGATCACAATATTATATTTAACATAACTACAATACTATTACTATATTATTAATCACTAAATCTCCTAATCTCATTTCTTGATTAAAATAAGTAATTACATGTAAATCATGTACAGTATGTATTTACCTTTAAAATTCTCTGTGAATGTTAGTTGTGCAGTTGCTGTGAACAAAAGCTTGTCTTCTCATAAAAGTGGCCTGTTCTCCTTGAATGTCATAAAGCTTCTGACCAGGAGAACACAGAAACAATGACACTGGGCTTGCAAGAACTGAGTTGTCAGTGAGCCCAACCCAAGCCCAGAAAACCAGAGAAAGCAAGAAAACAAAGAAAGCCTACACAAGTATAACCTGACAGAATAAAACTATGTGAACAGTGTTTTAAAATAGTATGTGTGTAGTGAACATAGTTTAAAACACCCAGTTACACATGTAGTTAACCGGTTTGTTTTTCAGCTAATGAAGAGTTGCGCACCCTGGACATTCTTCTCGTATTAAGGGTTCTGAGACTGATCAAGCTGTTTGGGAGTATACAAAGGTACAATTAATTATGCCTATAATATTATGCCTTGATGTGATAATGCTTAAGCCATTTGGTTTATGCTGGTGGGTATTGGGCTTGTATCCAGAGCCGGTTTATCCTAGTAGCACATGTAGCATGTGCTATGGGCCCTGCGCTTCAGGGAGCCCCACAGTGATGTGTACATTTATTGTCCCAAGGTCATTTGTCCCGTCTCCCTGAGGAGGATGCCAAATATATATCCTGAAAAGGGGCCCACACTGTTATTTGTGTTACAGGCCCCACGGATCCTTAAACCAGTTCTGCTTGTATCCCCACATTGCCTCTGATGACTGAGTGTCTGGTTCACTGATCAGAGCTTACCATGTCCCACAACCACATTAGCCAATTGCTAATTTTTATACAAAATGGCCATAACATTCAGGCTAATAAAATTGTTTAAATTAGCCTTTTTTGTTTAATTTTCAAAAAAAAATACTGCATGTATCAAAACATTGGCTACAGCAATGTCTGTGTCGCCAAATATCAAACAATTAAGATGTGTGTCCAGGACAGTGCTTGAATCTTAATTTGACATGCAAATATGAACTGCGTCTAGAGAAGAAAATGAAATTTATTTTATGACCCCTCAGCACCTTCTTAATATATGGCTATTATTGGTTATACAGTGAAACCTCTCAAAACAGGACCCTCTGTAGACCAGAATTCCCTCAAAACCAGACATTTTTCACAGTCCCTTTATAAATATCTGTGCAGAAGAGAACCTCTCTAAACCAGATTCCTCTTAAAACGGACTTTGTACTTGGTCCCGAGGGTGTCCGGTTTAACAGAGTTTCACTGTATATGGTTATTTCAACACTTGTTCCAGATAGTGAGAAGAGGAAAATGGCTGTTACATGTAGCTTACTCCTACCAAATAGCAAGAAGGAAGGAAATGTTTTATTTAACGATGCACTCAACACATTTTATATTTATGCTTATACTGCATCAGACATATGGGTAAGGACCACATAGATATTGAGAGAGGAAACCCGCTGTCGCCATTTCATGGGATACTCTTTTCAATGAGCAGCAAGGGATCTTTTATATGCACCATCCCACAGACAGGATAGTACATACCACGGCCTTTGTTACACCAGTTGTGGAGCACTGGCTAGAACAAGAAATAGCTCAATGGGTCCACCGACGGGGATCAATCCTAGACCGACCGTGCATTGAGCGGGCACTTTACCACTGTGCTATATCCCACCCCCAAATACAAAGAAGGGATCTCAATGTTATATGTACTTTAACAGACCTAACCATTTATAGGGAGCTATCACTTCCATCACGCCACTGAGATTAGCTCCCTTTAATTAGCACATAAATCTTTGAAAAAAAAGAAAGTTTGACAAATATCAATGCTCAATATGGTAATATCTTAAATGGCTCCCCATAATCAAGGTTAAAGGAGCAATTAACCACTTCCCTCTGTTTTATTTTCATAGTAAGGTCTACTTTTCCACAGGCAAGACAGCACATTCCAAATACTTTGATATACCAATCAGTTGGCACTGATTGGGACTATAAAACAGAGCAATTCATAGGTGTCAGAAGATGGCAGCAAATGGGGGAGGTGGGGCACTTGTTAAATGTGAGTTCATATTGTGCATAGTGTGGAGCCCCAGTTTCAGAGTTGGGGAGGCAGAGCCCCCCTAGCACCCCCCCCCCCCCCCATTTCTGACGCCTATGCAGTTCCACAAAAGACATTGGTCCCACATGACATCACACCGAAAATAAGAACACTGCTACTAAGCCGCATCCTTCCTCTGAAATGACATCAAAGGCTGTGGTATGTGTTATCCTATGTATGGGATAGTGCATATAAAAGATCCCTTGCTGCTAATCGAAAAGAGTAGCTCATGAAGTGGCGACAACCACATTTCCGGTGCCATATAACCGTAAACAAAATGTGTTGAGTGTGTCATTAAATAAACCATTTTCCTTTCTCTGAAATGTGTATCATGTACTTTTTTCACCTTTCACCTTTTCAGGTTCAAAGTTGTCATCACAACAATTATTAATATAGGCCCATCTATCATCACATATGGAGGTGTAATTTTTGTAAGTAATTGTTTTCTTTCTAATAAATAAAAAGCTGTCTTTTAAGTGGGTTTCCTCTCACATTCTACAGACTAAATGACATAATTACTATATGTCACATATAGGGAATGCCTTTTTTCGTACTATAAAATTTCCAGCAAGTTATTTATTTCTGAGCCAATTGTTTTCTAAATTGCACCAAAAAAAGAAGTATTTTTTGTTATTTTCAAAAACACTTTTACTTTTCTTTTTACATCAAACCAAACTGAAATTATTTACAAAATTATTTGTGTGGGATGATGGGGTAGACTATAACGGATTCATTTAGCCCAGTATGGTGTGTTAGTCTGACAGTAAGTTGTATGCAGCTGTTTCATTTGACATTGCTAACAAGAACCTTTAATTTTTTAAATTTGTAGGTGTTTTACTATTTCTTTGCCATCATTGGCATAGAGATCTTCCACGGGAAGATTCATTACTACGGTTATAACGAGTCGGTGGTGGAGGAGAAGAACCTGTGGTGTGGGAACGCAGCTCTAAAGGACTCCATGTTCTACCGGTTCCACTACTGCAACAACAACTTCAACGACATCCTCAAGGCCTTCGTCCTGCTCTTCGAACTCACCGTCGTCAATCAGTGGCATGATATCCTTTCACGGTTTTCTTTTACTATACTTTGTTTACTTTTTTTTTATCATACAAATGTCACCAAAAAAAATTAAGTTTTTGGACATCACAAATATGGATGATGAGATGAATGGTGAAGCCGCAGTATTTCCATTTCGGTATGGGACTGCTTGACAGGTCCGTGCTCCACGTTTGCTGTCAGTTGAGCTATCTCGGTATCACCCGAGCCAGGAGAACACGGAACCTGCAGTGCATGCTGGGTAATCATCCTCCATGAAGTGGGTGAAATTCGGTGTATATGGCTGTACACCTACAAGTTGGTTATAGCGGGGAACTCACTCTGGGTTGGAGCCGGTACTGGCATGAAAAATCCCCCATTGCCTCAGGTGGGATATGAACCCAGTACCTACCAGCCTCAAGTCCGATGACAGAACCACTACACCACCGAGGCCGGTAATAAGGGCATAGCTAGGATTTTAATTTTCAAGGTGGAAGGGGATGAGAATTCTGTAACGGGACCTCTTGAATCACTAAGACCTGTCGGGTCAGGTGAAGGCTAATTCTCCTTCAGTAATCAAAAGTATCCCAGTGTTTGGTGTGAGATACAAAAACTCCATCTTTAAAGACAAAGTTAAAAATAGGTAATTTTGTTGTAAAATGATTAACAGTTATAGATACTTCATTTTCTGAATGAGATCGGGTCTCAGATGGGGGAGGGGGGGGGGGGGGGGGGGTCTCTGTTTATTGTCTTTAAAGCAATAATGTTTTTAAAATAATTACCCTTTTACTAAATGTACAACAAAAATCATTCTGTGTAGTTTGTGGGCGGGACGTAGCCCAGTGATGTGCAGTCAGTCTAGGATCAATCCCCGTCGGTGGGCCCATTGGGATATTTCTCATTCCAGCCAGTGCATCACAACTGGTGTATCAAAGGCTATCCTGTCTGTGGGATGGTGCATATAAAAAATCCCTTGCTACTAATGAAAAATGTAGCGGGTTTCCTCTATGATTGTGTCAAAATGACCATATGTTTGACATCCAATAGCCAATGATTAATAAATCAATGTGCTCTAGTGGTGTCGTTAAACAAAACAAACTTCTTTCTATATAGTTAATATTTATTAGTTGTTTTGGTTAGCTCTGCTATGCCATTCATCAATTTGTCCAGCGTCTGTCTTCCATCAACTTTTCACTGGATTATTGGTAAACATTTAAACAAAGAACAATGTGTGATATATTTATATATCCTTGCTTTATGCATTATTGGGATTACTATGTTGTATTTGACCATTTGTGGATGTCGAGGTGTTAAACCAGCCACATGGTTGTTCAGTCCATTTTCTTAACTCGTATCACTGCTGACATCAGGATTTGTCATGGTTACCCACAAGGCAGCGCGGATCTACTTCTTCCTGTTTCATCTCACCTGTGTGGTCATTGTTCTCAAGTAAGTAAAGCAAATTTAAACTCTGTAATAATTAAACACTGGCGTAGGAAATGGGGGGGGGGGGGGGTTGCAGATATTTTGCTTTATATTTGCTTTATAATAGTGTAAAAGTGTAAATATAAGTGTGTGCCCCCCCCCCCCCCCCCCCCCTTTGGCACCTACCTACGCCACTGTTAAAGACATGTCTGATAATGATTTTACTTCCACTTGCCAGCATATTTACTGTATTAGAAAATTGTGATAGTAGTTTTAAACTCTGTATCAATTAAAATCACATCTAATAAATGACTTGACTTCTGCTTCCAGCATATTCACTGCCTTCATCCTGGAAGCGTTCATCTTGGAATATTCTCTGCAGCGTGTACCCAAGATTGAGTCTCAGGTTGAAGCTACCATAAAGGAACTTGGTCTTGGGATTGGAGGGTATGTGTTTATCATATACTATTGTACCCAGGCCCATACTCACACGGTGTATTAGCCGTATTGCACACACCACCCCGATGCACCCACAAGGTCCAATTTTGAAAAAGGTCCATCTTTTACATGCCTTTTGTTCTTATTAAAAGTTATTTTGTAATAATGATGGGGAAACATATATTTGTTGTTTTTTAATATGAGCAAGATAGCATTTCAGTTGTATGCTTCAATTTTGGGGGTTTTTTGGGGGGCTTTTCTGTCAAATAATTGTTATACTTTTCCTTTGTTACACATAATGTAAATCATAAATTATAAAAATTTAGCAAAATCCAAAGAAGTGACATATTAGTGACATAAACTGAAATAAAGAGCTCAAGCATCATGTTCAATACTTTTGATCTATTTTGACTTTATGCAGATTACAGACAGCTGAATTTTAGTAGAAAATTGCAGACTGTACGTGCTAACGATTGTGGTTTGCTATCCATTTTGGTCTAATCAGTAGTATGTAACCATTGTTGTGTATTCAGTTAATCACCGACAATTCAGTCACACAAATATTTTTCAGGACAGTCTGTTGTACGTCTCTTTAAATTTAGCGTCTTGTATGGCCTCGCTAACTTCGCTAAAGTTTTATGCTCGCAAACATTTCTTGATTTACAGTACCTTGAAATATATACTAAACTTTGAATGTTTCTTTCCAGGTCAAAGGTCAGAAGTAAGAGTGTGGTAGGTGACACTCTGGAACTGGTGGACAACGAACAGTTGCCAGAGTCACAAGACAGTCAAACAGATGGCGATGTTTCCGATACTGATAGCATTGAAGATTTCTCCAATGAAAAAGGACTCAAGTTTTTATTAAAAAAGCGAAGTAAGTTACATTTGAATTCTTTTTTAACAAAACCCACTACCTTCCTTGAATGAAGAATATGTCGTCATGGTAAACGTCATCATGTACAGCCACCAATCTATGAAGAGAACTTTAGCCGTCTTCGACCTTTTTTTGTCCCACACACCTCCTAACAATAGTGGTTAGGGTCAAATTCAAAATGTTGTTATTCTGTATGTGATATATACAGATTTCTTGGGGTTGGGGGGCAGCTACTCAAAGGTCAAGGCCAACCTAGCCAGTCTTCAGCATTTGTAGTCAGTTTCTCCTCCAAGACTGTATGTCAGAAAAATATATTTTTTGTTACTTCAGGTTGTAAGAAGGTTGAGGTTAACTTTATCCGACTTACCTTTGTTTGATATGTATTTTCAATATGTATTTTTGTGCATGGGTGTCATTTCATTAAACATTCATTCATTCATTTATTCATTAATTAACTTTATCCACTTATTCTATATTTTCTGCTACTTCAGGTCGTAAGAAGGTTGAGGTTCTTCTTCAGCAGATGTTTGAGGGTGAGATAGACCCGGAGGATGAAGGTCCCAGTGGAAGACTGGATGATCTGTACCCTCACGACCCGCTTCCTCGCAAGATGACCTTGGAGGCCATCACATGATACCAAGACATTCACTAGAGTCTTTAGGCCTCTGAAAATTCCAAGAACAGTTGTTTCGTTCTCGCGTTGCTCGCGCAAATCTAATTTTGTGTAACCTATTTTTTGTTAGCGCAAAATCTTGAGCATCATTTACATGGATATAACAGGATACGCAAAAATGAAATGAGTTACATGGATTTATTTCTGCGTAACCGATAAATGGGTCTCGCAGATTTTGAATTCTCAGAGGCCTGGTCTTAAGACACTTTGTTACGTGGCTGTGAAGTGTTCATTATTTTGTTGCTATCTTCTCAAAATACTCGTATAACGTCTCCGCAATAAAATATAATTTTTACGTGGGCATTTCTGATGAAGTTAAATATTTAAAATTGGAATGATTATACATATATTTATATAAGGACATCTTGCCATATGTATCTATAAAGGACACTTATAGTCCAACTCATCCTCCTACAAAAATGTGGGGGGGTTTTGTAAATAATTTCAGTTTTGTTTGATGTAAAAACCAAAGTAAAAGTGTTTTGGAAATAAAAATATACTATTTGTTTGTGCAATTTAGAAATCAATTGGCTCAGAAATAAATAACTTGTAGTAAATTTCATAGTATGAAAAAAGGCGATCCCTGTGGGACAGACTATTATTTATATATTCCTTCTGCTCAGTTTGTTTCTCTCTGTAAAAAGACACATAAACAAAAAAGTCATGTTTTCCCTACCAAGTCCTTGGATGCCTGCTGTAGACATGTGTGACAAAAACATCACCAAACTTACATGTCGTTGCAAAGAAAATAGAAATAACTGCATGTATTATTTATTAATAACTGTTATTTAAGTCATGTTCAAATTGTTATGTGCTTTGTTACTGTAAAAATATGTAATAATATATTCACATGCTGTAGATAAGATTTTATTTTAAATTATGTTGGGAGATAAAATGTATAAATATTTGCACTAGTCGGATGGTACACTGAGATATAGAACTACATGTACTTCTGATTGAGATTGAAACCTATGACATATTCAATGCACTGCTAAAAACTATGCTAACCCAGTCTTGGACACATCCACCAAGTAATCTCAAATATGATGTGCCCAAGACAGTTGTGCTTGAATCTTCAGTGGATGTAAGCACGAGTTAAATGGTTGAACTATGCTACATGTATGAAGCTACACCACATTCAAATTCTGTTTCTCAGTTATAATAGTTAAGCAATGTTGTCTTGGGTAGGGGTGGCAGCAAGATTTGTCTAGGCAGGGGAAGCAATATTAAAGAAAAAAAAAGCACTTATACACTGTAGTACTCCAAGTACACATAACACACATTATGCAACGGTAATCTGCATCCAGAAGGGAACATCTGACCGAGATATTGCATCTTAGTCAATAGAAAGCAATAAATTCATATTCACAGTGGGACACTGAAATTAAGGGGAGGGAATGCACACTCCCTACACCCTCCCCTTGGATATGTGTGTGTTCAGTTTAGCACTTGGGTGGTTGACCACATAAGTGCTATTGACACTGGTTTTTTCACCAATCCATCATCCCATGCTGCTCCACATATTAAGTATCTTTGTCAATCCGTGATCTGCATTAACAATTAAAGTATTTGATCAGATAATGACTGGGATGCAGTCCTTTTTTTTTTGCCCCATTCCAATCATGGCACCATGACTAGTATATCAAAGGACGTTGTGTACTGTCCCATCTGGGAAAATGCATTAAGATTTCTTGCTGCTATGGAAAAATGTAGGGCATTTCCTCTAAGACTATTATCTGTTTAGCAACCTAGCCAGCCAGGCCCTGACATCATGAAGGTTGACACACATTCAAGAGACAAGTAAAGCTATTGGATGATACTTTATTGACTACAATTGATGAATAAAAAATGAACTGACAATATATCACAGTCTGCTTTACTACAAATAAATAGCATTGCAAAGATGTATTGGAATAATGTTAAATTTTACACATCCAACACAGAAACTACACTACTAGGGCCGAATTCACAAAGGTCTCTTAGGCTCTGCTAGACAACAAAGCATCCTCTTTGCAAGTCTTTTAGTATTGCAGTGCGAGATCACAAAGTTGCGAGAGTTCAGTGAATTAGGCCCCTGGTCTGCACTATAAATGTATGAATACAAATCCTATTTGTGAAACATGAATGATATTATTTTCCTGTAATTTTGATTACAAATACTCATGATTTAATGGGTAAAATGAATAAATTATCACAAGTATTGATGCCAGAAGTATTTTTCATCAGCATACAATTCATGAATATTTCTTGGGGAAATGGATATTTGGAAACAAATTACTTGTAATGATTCTGCTCTTAATAAGTTATTACATGAAATGATTTATACGCCTACATATTATTGATGAATTGTATGATGATCCTTCAAAATGAGTGGGTTAGCCAATTTTACATGTTTATATATATATTTGTTTTCAACTTTATAATGGAAGCTGATAAACTTTCCCATCTGGTATCTGCTATTGTTGGAATGTTCTAAAGTGTAACAACTACAACACCAGTGTACCAGTGAGTAAACACAAGGAAAGAAAAAGGAAAACAGGGCTATACACTGGACTTTTCAATACTAAAGCCAGGCTGGGGGCGGGGTGAGAGAAATTTTTTATATCTAAAATAAAACCTGAGTGGGCATGGTTAAATCTGATAAGCTTTTTAAAAGATGACCTGATTTTTACAAATACTATCAGATGTTATAGTTTGTTTCAAAACCATGAAGTGTGGTAATAAAATATCTATTTTGCTGAAAACTTGTGCTGCCTTTTTATCATGAATTCTCATTATATAGTGGGGGCTTTTGTGTTGTAGAACAGACCTTACTCTGTACAGTCAAACAAGCTGTAAAGGCACTATGGGCTCATATTTTCAAAGCTATCTTAGCTCTATGATATCACAATAACACTGTGGGCTATGACATAGCCTATGATGGTTTTATGATATTGTAGCACAAACATAGTCCCAGTGGTAAAGTGCTCGCTTGATGCGCGGTCGGTTTGGGATTGATTCCCGTAACTGAGCTATTTCTCACTCCAGCCAGTGCACCACGACTGGTACATCAAAGGCCGTGCTATGTGCTATCTATGGGATGGTGCATATAAAAGATCCCTAGCTGCTAACTGAAAAAAGTAGCCCATGAAGTGGTGAAAGCAGGTTTCCTCCCTCAATATCTGGGTGGTCCTTAATCAAATGTCCGATGCCACAGAACCGTAAATAAAATTTGTTGAGTGGTTTGTTAAATAAACCATTTCCTTCCTTCCTTCCACTAAGATAACTTCAGAAATCTTTATCCTAGAGTAGTGCTAAGATAGCTTTGAAAATATGGGCCCAGGTCATCAACCACCTGGCCTTAAAGTGCACTTCATAGGAATCTTTCACACAGAGATATGTATTTCACCTTGATATAAAGGTGCCAATTCTAGACATCCCTTTCAGGTTTCCATGTACTACTTGATATACAACACAAAATGCAATGTCTTAGTGGAGTATAGAGCACTATCCATAAAAGTCAAAGTCATCTGATTCTGATGCAGCTCTGTTCTTGCTAGCAGCCAGAACATCGAGTTCAGTGTCAGTGTCGAGATCAGAACTTATCTTGATTCCCACTGCAAGATAAACAAATTAAATAATGTAAAACATCAGAACTATATCATGTAACACCTCAGAACATATCTTCATTCCCACTGCAAGGTAAACAAATTATATAATGTAAAACATTAGAACTATATAATGTAACACATCAGAACCTATCTTGATTCCCACTGCAAGGTAAACAAATTACATAATGTAACACATCAGAACTTATCTTGATTCCCACTGCAAGGTAAACAAATTATGTAATGTAACACATCAGAACTATATAATGTAACACATCACAACTTATCTTGATTCCCACTGCAAGGTAAACAAATTACGTAATGTAACACAGCAGAACCTCTTTGTCTGTCTCTGTGTGTGTCTGTCTGTGTCTGTCTGTCTCTGTCTGTCTCTCTCCCTCCCTCTATCCATTCCTCTAAATAATCCATACAAATGCAGGACAAAAGGGAATAGATAAAGCTATATGCAAATTGCTAGTACATCAATTTGTATTGGTCTCTATGTAATACACATCAAACCTGCAACTTACTTGGCTTTCTTGGAGTTTGATTAGATCCTGTAGATGTCATAGTTGACCTGCAGCAGAAATGTACATATATATTAATTAAAAAACCCACAGACATGAAAGTTTAAACTGAATGAAAATGGTTTTACCAGTTCGACAATTTTTTGTTGTTGAAAATGTGTAATTTACATTTTTTGTAGCCAGACTAAATGTACAATACACTCATGTATGCTAATTCTTGACCTTTTTGACAAATTTACTTCAAAAATGTATTTGCCAAATTGTACTTCGTTTCATATTTGACTATCTAAGTAAACCCTGTGCACAGCTATATCATTTTCTGTTTATGAACAATAATTCCTTTAGGTGATAAATTTCAGCTCTGGGAGATAAATCCAATCCTATAGTCCAATGGTGGTAATCTATCCTGGGTTTTGTTTGTCCTGTCTACCTGTCTAAAGCAAAGCCCAAGCAAGCATCTTCTATGAAGCAAAGGGGTATTACAATGCAGTGTTCTCGATGGGTGAAAATTAAAGGAGGGCAGCCACGCAACACCCCTCCCTTCCAAAAAAAAAAAGGGAAAGCTTGGTTACCATATATTGTTGTGTTGGCCCCTCAGTATTTTGTCCAAAAAAGTTGGTACGAAATAAAAACCAACACATCTTTTATGTACCATTAGTTTAATCGGAGATGTTTTAGGGCATTTGTTTTGCTGAACCAATCAAAATTTTAATATTATTACTTTAATAATGATTTCAAAATACATGAAAAACAATAAAGATTTTTGTAAAGTGATCCCCTAATGTGAAAAAACAAAACAAATTCTGTCTATTTTATTTCCATCATCGAATGAATTGATTGCTGTGATATTGCCAGCTGATTAAAACTAGTTTTGTTTTTGTAAAGACGGTCACGTAACAAATTTGGCCCCAAATAAGTTGTTTTTCAGTCAGAGATTGCTGAATCAATAGAAATAAAATGTTTTCATTGCTCAAATAAATATTACTTTTATTGTGTTTATCAAAAATACAAATGGATACAGGTATGGGATAAAACAGAGTTGTTAAAAATAGTGTTAAATTACTTTACAGTAACTGTCGTAAGCTACTGAAGTTTTTCGTCAGTTGCTTTTTCGTACATACTGCGGCTTGTTTCCTTTGATGTCCAGTGTACATACTGATTATTTTCTTTTGTGTGTGGGAAAAAGTGAGCATTGGAGATAATAGGGTGTGGGAAAATAAAGAGGGGCACAAAAAAATAAAGGAGGGCGGCAGAACATGAAAGGAGGATGGCAAAATGCAATAGCTGGGCAGGCCGTCCCATTTAAATGGAGCAGCAAGAACACTGTGATGGCAACTACTAGATGATAGTGTAAAGTCAAATGTTTAAGCATAGCACTTCTTATCTATGGTAATAATATGCAGTTGTATTAAGCATAACAAACACGTAACTATGTAACTTGGAATGGCATATGAACATTATCAAGCTTGCTATATCTATAGACAATACTGTAAGAAGAAATGTGGCATCAAAACACTATTTTGGAATTAAATAGTTTAAATAAAACTTCACTTTCACACTGGCTATGCAAAATGGTTTATTTTTATGTTGTGCTGTATGGAAAGATATTCTTATAAAGGTTTCTTCATTTGTGTTTAATTTTTTTAATTATCATATTATGGTGAGTTAATTTCAACATCAGCTGTAAGGAAAACATTGTAAATAGCCCATCAGGTAAAAAACCAGTTGGTGACATTGTATGAACTAGACACTTGCTGACAGTGTAAATACAAACCATGCTGACAGTGTAAATACAAACCATGCTGACAGTGTAAATACAAACCACGCTGACTGTGTAAATACAAACCATGCTGACAGTGTATGAACATGACACACACTGACAATATATGAACAAAACATGCTGACAATGTATCAAGAAGACCTGCTGACAGTATAAAAACAAAACATGCTGACAATGTATCAAGAAGACTTTCTGACAGATAAAAACAAAACATGCTGACAATGTATGAAGAAGACTTTCTGACAGATAAAAACAACACCTGCTGACAATGTATGAACACTTTTTGACAGTGTAAAAACAAAACATGCTGACAATGTATGAACAAAACATGCTAACTGTATGAACAAGGCACAAGCTGACAATGTATGAACAAAACATGCTGACAGTGTGTGAACAAGATGCATGCTGACAATATATGAACAAGACACAAGCTGACAATGTATGAACAAAAAATGCTAACTGTATGAACAAGACGCAAGCAGACATTGTATGAACAAAACATGCTGACATTGTGTGAACAGGACACATGCTGACAATATATGAACAAGACACATGCTGACAATGTATGAATAAAACATGCTAACTGTATGAACAAGGCACAAGCTGACAATGTATGAACAAAACATGCTGACAGTGTATGAACAAAACATGCTGACAGTGTGTGAACAAAACTCATTCTGACAATGTATGAACAAGACACATGCTGACAGTGTATGAACAATACACATGCTAACACTGTATGAACAAGACACATGCTGACAATGTATGAACAAAACATGCTGACAGTGTATGAACAAGACACATGTTGACAATATATGAACAAGACACATGCTGACAATGTATGAACAAAACACGCTAACTGTATGAACAAGACACATGCTGACAATGTATGAACAACACATGCTGGCAGTGTATGAACAAGACACATGCTGACAGTGTACAAACAAGACACATGCTGACAGTGTACAAACAAGACACATGCTGACAATGTATGAATAACACATGATGACAGTGTATGAACAAGATACATGCTGACAGTGTACAAACAAGACACATGCTGACAGTGTACAAACAAGACACATGCTGACAATGTATGAACAACACATGATGGCAGTGTATAAACAAGATACATGCTGACAGTGTACAAACAAGACACATGCTGACAGTGTACAAACAAGACACATGCTGACAATGTATGAATAACACATGATGACAGTGTATGAACAAGATACATGCTGACAGTGTACAAACAAGACACATGCTGACAGTGTACAAACAAGACACATGCTGACAATGTATGAACAACACATGCTGGCAGTGTATGAACAAGACACATGCTGACAGTGTACAAACAAGACACATGCTGACAGTGTACAAACAAGACACATGCTGACAATGTATGAATAACACATGATGACAGTGTATGAACAAGATACATGCTGACAGTGTACAAACAAGACACATGCTGACAGTGTACAAACAAGACACATGCTGACAGTGTACAAACAAGACACATGCTGACAATGTATGGATAACACATGATGACAGTGTATGAACAAGATACATGCTGACAGTGTACAAACAAGACACATGCTGACAGTGTACAAACAAGACACATGCTGACAGTGTACAAACAAGACACATGCTGACAATGTATGGATAACACATGATGACAGTGTATGAACAAGATACATGCTGACAGTGTACAAACAAGACACATGCTGACAGTGTACAAACAAGACACATGCTGACAGTGTATGAACAAGACACATGCTGACAGTGTACGAACAAGACACATGCTGACAGTGTATGAACAAGACACATGCTGACAGTGTATGAACAAGACACATGCTGACAGTGTATGAACAAGACACATGCTGACAGTGTATGAACAAGACACATGCTGACAGTGTATGAACAAGACACATGCTGACAGTGTATGAACAAGATACATGCTGACAGTGTACAAACAAGACACATGCTGACAGTGTACAAACAAGACACATGCTGGCAGTGTATGAACAAGACACATGCTGACAGTGTACAAACAAGACACATGCTGACAGTGTACAAACAAGACACATGCTGACAATGTATGAATAACACATGATGACAGTGTACAAACAAGATACATGCTGACAGTGTACAAACAAGACACATGCTGACAGTGTACAAACAAGACACATGCTGACAGTGTACAAACAAGACACATGCTGACAATGTATGGATAACACATGATGACAGTGTATGAACAAGATACATGCTGACAGTGTACAAACAAGACACATGCTGACAGTGTACAAACAAGACACATGCTGACAGTGTACAAACAAGACACATGCTGACAATGTATGGATAACACATGATGACAGTGTATGAACAAGATACATGCTGACAGTGTACAAACAAGACACATGCTGACAGTGTACAAACAAGACACATGCTGACAGTGTACAAACAAGACACATGCTGACAATGTATGAACAACACATGATGGCAGTGTATAAACAAGACACATGCTGACGGTGTACAAACAAGACACATGCTGACAATGTATGAACAACACATAATGGCAGTGTATGAACAAGATGCATGCTGACAATGTATGAAGAAGACTTGCTGACAGTGTAAATATAAAACATGCTCATGGTGTACACACAAGGCATATGCTGACAGTATAAACAGAAGACACATACTGACAGTGTATGAACGAAACATGCTAAGCCATGCTAATGGTGTATGAACATGACACATGCTGACAATATATGAACAAGACACATTCTAAGCCATGCTGATAGGTGTACAGACAAGACACATGCTGACTGTAAACAGAAGACTCATGCTGTCGGTGTATGAACAAGACAATGGGCCATGCATGACGAACATGACACACTGTTGTACCTGAAACCAGTCATAGTCGTGGGCACATAGACTGGTGATCCTGCTGCCGATGGCAGACTTACAGATGACACATCTTCATCTTCTATCACTGCTGCCTTCGATATGGGTGGCTGACGCTGACTGAAACGGTTAGATCAGTGCAAAGAGCTAAACAATAATTATAATACATGTGGCATATATGCCTTTTTTTTTTCCACTGGTAAATTTTTATGATAAATTGGACGATATATGTACGCTGTCATGGGCAACATTTACCATGATGACAAAATTCTGAGAATGAGTCCGATATGCTGTCACTTAGTCTCACGTGTGATGTTTTCATTTGTATATTAATTCTGCATCTACTATAGCAATTATATATAAACATTGATATGAATAATTTTCAAAACAATTACTTTGTGTCATCCCAAAATCCACATTTTGTGATAAATATGTACAGTTAACAATGACACACAGTGATATTATCCCCTAAATAAATGTCCAGTTTTAATATTAAAAATAAAAGTTACATTCATAAAGAAAGCCTTTTTTTCAGTTATAGCTTTGCATCACTCCCTTCTCCCTCCCCACAATGTTTTATGATTTTGTTTTAAATTAAAATATTGGACTGCTTTTATTTTTGTTAGTCTTCAATATTATGTCCTGACACATATTTAACTTTGCTGATGGAATCAGAGTGAAACTTGAGGGAACTACTCCAAAATCTCATTAGCTTCTCATCACATTACTTACTATAACAAATTTAAAGCTAATCATGTTCTTTATATTCTTAATAATGCAACTTAATAATTCTCAACACTGCTCTTGATGTCTAATGGATGTTCCAATTGTTAAATCACAATTTAGAGGTATTCACAATATCACTCAATGATATTTTTCAAAGAGTTAGTATATGTCGCATTGCGAAAGTATAGCTTAAGAAGTGCAAAGAAAATAATAGTGAGTGTCTATGAGCATTGTGAAGAACAGTTAATGCATTAGCAAACACTAATTAATATAATGAGAGAACAGACAAAAATGGCTGTTTCTAACCCTTTTTTTTCTCAAATAGGTTAATAATTATTTATATATTAAAGTAACATACATATTAAAATCTGTTACAGCAAAGTCTGTCCTAAACTAAAAGTATTTCAAATATTTTTCTTGAACGTTATATCATAAACTGTATATATATGATTATCTGCTTTACAGATACTAACTTTTAATTTTATAGATAGAATGTTAGTAATTTATGCATTTATTTAAAAAAAATGATTTCACAAAATTATTGGCATTGTGAAAGATAAACTACACGAGCATTTTTATTCTAATTAAATAATAAATAAATAAGTAATTAAGAGAATTCAATATGAAAATGAAAAATTATCTCATTATTAGGGCTATTCTATGGCAGTCTACATTTAAAGTACTGATATGTTAAATAATTCTGCTTCTAACCTAGTACTGCCGACTTCACGTTTTTCAGATTCTGGTTCCCTGGGAGTGAGGGCTGAATGAAACTGCTTCTCAATATCGTCGTCAGTGTCATCATCATCATGGTCTCGGTTCTGTGTCACGGTGCCAGACAACATATTCTTGTAGGCATCAGTCTCTACAAGCAACAAAGTAAATTGTGTTTCAAATTTAAAAAAAAAAAAAATTCAAATAACTGGAACTAGACAGTTGTTTTTTAATGTTATTAAATACTTGTCATCTTTTCATTTTACTTTCTATACACAAAGAAATTAATTAATAACCCCTGAAATTACAAGCATTCTGAGAGTACTGTTAAAGCAATACGGGCACAACAAATTTCATATCTCCAAACTTCAAGGGCCATAACTCTGCCAAAATGGGTCTATTTTATGAAGTTTAAACTTGATCTGTAACGGTATATGATAAAGCTATACACAAAATTTCAGCTCAATATCTTGAACCATTCTGAAAAAAATCTGGAACTTTTTTTCCGTATCTTCATGGGCCAGAACTCTGTAAAAAATCGCCATGAAAGTCAAATTTGATCTGTAACAGTACATGATAACTTTTTTTCCATATCTCCTAAGTTCATGGGCCATATCTCTGTCAAAAATCGCCATGAAAGTCAAACTTGATCTGTAGCACTACTTGATAAAGCTACAAACAAAATGTCAACTCAATATCTCAAGGCATTGTGAAAAAAACATCTGGAAACCTATAGTCCTCTCCGGTTGGACCGGTATGTAACTAATAATATAATTGTATTAGTCAAAGGACTTGACCAACTGGATGACCAGTTTGAATGGTTGTGTTTGCTTCTGTGACATTACGCACCATTCAGAGGAATCTTCTCCTTCGACGCAGTGTTGCTGAACATGCTGGTGTCTTCATCCGTTACCGTTCTCTGTGAATCTATCAGACTGCCAAACTTCAGAGGGGGTACTGAAAGTGTAAACAATATCACATCAATAACCACAGTCACCATGTTAAACTGCAAACTTAAACTGAAGTGGAAATTACCACAAGAAACATTACTCAAAAATATGATTTTATGGTAACATGATGCTGACATCTATGAAATAATAAAACAAGTCACTATGCATTCCCAGCTCCAGTGTTCTAACTTTGGTACAAGCAAGTATCGTGTGTACGTACACCTGTAAATTTTTCACCTCCAGACACAAAGAAAACTGTAAAAGCTAACATACATTTGTACATGTTGCTAGTTTTCTCCTTGCATAAAATTTTGGGTATCTGTTATTTCATAAGACACTTTTACTACATGAAAGGTCATTACAAAGCTATTGCTCAAACAACTTCAGTGGACAAATTCTCTGATTAGGTTTTACTATCCCAACCAGTGCCCCATGAACCTAAGACTTCATGTCAATAATTACTAAATGTTTCACATCCAATAGCCAATGATAAATACACCAACGTACTCTAGTGGTGTCGCTTAATAAAACAAACTTTAACAAACTTTTTACAAAGCTATTGTAGAAAAAGACTTTTGAATTTGGTCTGTAGGTCAGGTAACTACTGCTCTAACCTTTGCCATCATCTGTGTAGGTTGGGGTGGCGGCTAGACGCGGTGTTGCTGCAATCCTAGGAGAGGCCACAGGTGTCGCTTCATCAGTTCCGTCTGCATCTACACCAGTGAGCAGACGCACAAGCAGTGAGAGAGCCTGATAAGAAAACAAAAATCTAGGATACAAATACTAATAATACAGTATTCAAGATTTAGTGTGGGATATTTTGAATTCAAATATGAACAAGGTTAGAATGGAATGCGATACACATCTCACATCATCAACAATGTACCATGACCAGTACTGAGCCCAGATCTTTCACTCATCAAACATCTGCGCCACATTGGGTGTTGTCTCCATCAGTGGTGTCCCAGAAGTTTGTAGTTAGGCATCATGATACAGGAAGAATGGGACCAAATACTCCATACTGCTATTGGATGTGTGATCCAGAGCATGTTATGAGATACATGGTGGTTTTATGTCATTAACAACTGAATTTCACAATCTTTACCCCTGACTGCCTATCTGGGTATATACTCTATGATACACATTTGAGGGTGACATCATGTCATATCACTACTATATTTTACCACTCACTATTACAATAAAAATTACACTGTTCCTATTATCTTCTTTTACATTTTTATATTTTTAACAGTACTACAGTTCTAAAAGGCACTGGGAGGTCATAGGATAGAATATTTATTTAATGCCGCTATATTTCACAGTTAAATCAGTGGCTATTAAGTATAAACTGTTTGGCTTTTGGCTATTTGGTTTTAATATGGTCACTGTCTAGATAATGACCAAAACAATTTGGTGTCACAACATGGCTACTCTTCTCATCTATTAGCAGCAATGGGTAATTTATAATTTGTTCTTTCCCACAGAAAGATAGCATATACTAATGATTGCATGGTATGGAGCATTAGTTGAGATGACAAAAACTGACAAGTCTGTCCGAGTAAACTGTCCTCAGTGGCAAATCGGTTAAGCCAGTGGGTTTGAATTCTGAAACCAGCTCTCATCGAAAAGAGTATAACAACTTAGGGGCCATTCAAATATTACATGCTATTTTTGTCAAAATTAGACACCCTCCCTCTCCCCATAACACTCCATAACACTAGACCATACACCCCTCAAAGTAGTATGTACCGCTTGGAGACACCACCATCCCATTCATAAACAAGTCATGCAATGGGTGTAATATAATTTTAACGTACTGTTTTGCGATTGGGAAAGTGCGGACAAACATTACAACTCGATTTATAATCCTTATAATAATACGTCTAGCTATAACTACCTATGTTAACTTAAACATTGTAACTGACAGTGTCTTTATGAAAAAAAAGGAAAAAAGATTTCGGTAATTAAAAAACATCACGTTTGGACGTATATCCATCCACCCCTCAAGCGTTACATAATATTTGAACGGCACATTAACAGGTAGGTGTAATAACTACTAACAACCATTGTTCTGAACCGTAATTGGATATAAGCATAAAAATACGCTGAAATTAATAGAAATGTTCTGGACAGACAGTCCAGGTACCTTTGGTGTGTGCCCAAGACTATATGCTTGAACTGTAACTGGATGTAAGCACAAAACATAAATTGAAAGGAAATGATATGAATAATAAGACTCACCTTGTCTTGGTTAGGAGACCCATTTTCCACCAAACACGGCACAAATATACAGGCAATCTCTTTGGGCTCCATCACCTTATGTTTAATTATCTGATCAAAGTGTTCAAACAGTCCCATCCACAACGTCTGTGCATCTGGGGATAACTGTGATCTATGTAACACAAACAAAAACAAAATAGCTGATACATGAATGAATGAACAAATGTTTAATGACACAGCAACACAAACAATATATCAGCCGATAGATGTCAAATAATTTAATTTTTTTAAAGTTATATTACTTTACAATATAATTTGCAACCCATATGGTGGTGGTGTTTTGTTTGGGGTTTTTTGTGTGTTTTTCTTTTTAAACTTTATCTATATGCACTGATCCTATATTAGGGTTATAAACCTGTCACAGAAAAAAACATTCTATTGTGCAGAAAAATTATTTTAAAAATATATATATTTTAAAATCCTAGCCATATAAAAACATGCAGTATGTCTGTAATAAACAAATATGTATTGTTCTACAAATATTAACAATGCCAACATGTACTATTTTATGAGAGAAAAAAATTCAAAATATTTTACACCCATTTTCTGTTCTCTCTCAAGGAACAGGTAACTTTGTCACAACTCATCTGGTTTAAGTCAAACAAAGAGACATTGCTAGCAATTTGACAAATTTGATTTCAAAATATCTATCCGACTTTACATTTCTTTAGCTCTGAAAACTGCAACAAAATAGAAGTTCACTAAGAATGGTAGTTATCAAATTAGCTTTCTGGTGAATTTATTATTCATGAATAATATTAAACAAATCCACTTATAATTAAAATTTAAATGAACAACCAATAAAACCCTAAATATGTTTTATGTAATACATATGCTATATGCCACTTACTATTCAATGTACTGTTTCCCTAGAAATTTGGCAAGGAATGGTAGACTAAACACTTTTGGGACATTTTCTCCATTTTCAGGGCACTTTTCCCCCTCATTAAAGAAATTAATTGAAATAAAAATAAATGTAATTAATATGCTTGTTTTAATAAATAAATGGAAAAATATATAACATGAATATTTTATTAATTAATAAAGCATTTTCCGAGTGTTTTATAACAGCAATTTTAGAATTAATTATTGAAAAAGGCTTGTTTAATCTCAGGGCAGCATGGCACTGATTAAGGCAAGATGGCGCTAGACAGTAGAGACATGGTGCCGCACCATGCTAAAACAAGCTAGGGAAAACACTACACAGATCACTAGATTACTTGATGGATTCTGCTGTCTGTTTAGTCGTATTGGTCTCTAACAAGCCGTCGGGCAGCAGACATCCCTCGGTGAGATTGCGGATCACTAACGTCATCTCGTCCAGGGCCACCATACTGATCAAGTCGGCATCTATCAGGTTCAGCTCCTCACCGTGGTTAGCCATGCTGAAATATTAACAACAAGATTTATACACGTAAAACAAAATATGACACGATATCATTGCTACTTTTATGTTGTTCATTCTTAAAACTGTAAGTTAGTTTGGTCATTCTCAGTCTGGAGCTTGTTTAGCCTGTGCCCATTGCACATGGTTTAGCTTGCTCGACTTAGGGATCCTCCAATGACTCCTGGTGCTTATAACAATGTTGAGAGTCTGAGACCTTTAATGCCATAGTAACACCATACCAATTGTATGCATGTAATGTTTTCAGAGATTTGTGTCTAGATTCTGAACGTTTTATAAGCACGGGCCCTGGTTGGGATTGGAAAAACCCAATGGATTTGCCGAGCTGGTTCTATCCTTTAACCCTAGCACCTCAGACCCACCCTACAGACTAAGGTAAATCCTGTCCTCATACAAGAAAGACTAAACCTAGAGAAAATCAAACACTGTAAGTCTATCTTAAACAGAAAACACTGTCTCTGTTAGTAGGGGACAATGAATTTCTAAGAGCATTACTTACTGAAACTCCATAAACAGAATACAAATTTAAATCAGTTTGAGTAAGGACTTAATATGCTAATTACCCCCAAGGCATGGTTCATACAGAAATTTCAAACCTAAATTTAGGGGCTTTTTAGGGTCAATGTACATGTAAATAAAATTTAGGGACATTTCATGTGACTAAAAACTGTTATTTCCTCAAATTTATGCTCCAGTTTAACCTCCAATCAAGAGAAAATGCCATCTTTTCTTTCTCTTCATAGGACTTGTTGCTTGGTCTGCTTAACACTTTCTCCTCAACTTTCTTCACATATGTAACAAGGTGCTCCCAAATGAGAAGGGTCCTCTCACACACAGGAACATTTTCCATCCACCGATGATCGACAAATTTCAGGGGTATAACATTAGAACCTATAACTCTCTGATAGTCCTCTCTCTTAGCTGGACTGTCTTTGAAAAGATAGTAGAGACTCAATAACAAAGAAGAAAGTCCCCATCCTGTTGCTTGTGCACCAGTTTTAAAGGAATTGTGCATTATGTGCAAGCCATAAGATCCAATGTTTATCAGAATAACATCATAATCCTTCTGAAATTGTTTGTTAATGAGTTAACTCCAATTAACATTAGGTCCATCATAGAAATTTGCAGCTAATCTTTTTCATGGAGCTTTAGATCTTTTATTCCTTTATTAAAATGTTCTACCATGTTGATAAACACAGACCCCAGGTAATGAGAAACTTCTTTGTTATCACACCAGTATCTCACATGGAATGACCAATCAAGCGCTCCCAGAAAGTTACGAATGAATTCTTCTACAAACAATACCAAACATTGACGATGTTTTACGAATGAATTGTTGGTATAATTTTGGCATTGTTAACATACCAACGTTAGAGCGAGTACAGAAATCAACAAATGAAAGTAGATATCGATGTATTTTTAGCAATTTGCTTAATGTTTTTGGAAGATGAAAAATATCTATAAATTTTAGGGCTTATAAGTGGCCCAATTTAGGGTCTTTTGTGAACTTGCCCGTAAAATATATGGCTTTTTAGGACTAGCTCATCAAAATAGGGACTTTTTAGGGCAACCCTTCAAATTTAGGGCCTTTTCAAGCATGTGCGAACCTTGCAAGGACATGCTGAACAGTTCAAAGAGAAACTTTAGTAATAGCCATGCTTCTTAGGGTCAGAAAGGTACAATTTCAGCTAATGTAACTAGATCTATTACTTACACACAACCATTACATGAAACACAAATTATATAATATCAGAGTAAAAGTTACAATTTGTTTGGTTTAACGACACCACTAGAGCACATTGATCTATTAATCATCAGCTATTGGATGTCAAACATTTGGTAATTTTTTTACATGTGGTTTTAAAGAAAACCCACTACATTTTTTCATTAGCAGCAAGGGATCTTTTATATGCACCATCCAACAAAAGGAGAAAACATACCATGACCTTTGATACACCAGTCATGGGGCACTGATTGGGATGGGAAAAATCCACTAAGAGAATGAGTCCACTGGGGTGGTTCGAACCCTATGATGCAAGTACCTCAGGTGAGCACTCTACTGATTAAGCTAGATTCCACCCATCAATACGAGAGTAATGCAAACAAACAATTATATGAAACATAAATTGTAAAACCTGAGTAATGTAACCATAAACATATGCCATAATAAAATAAATGCTATATTGTCATTGAAATCTGATAGGGGTGAAATTTTACTTTTTATTTTATATTTTCAGGACATTGGAAATACTGAACATTTAGCAATTTTTATATTTTTTTTGCCTATAAAAAAATGGGACTGAGCCTTTATTCTTAACCTTCTGTCTACTGCAGGTGACATATTTCACCCGACATCACACCAGTCGACATACTGTATGCTGTATACAGTGCATTCCCCCATTCATATTTCCCGCCATTTTGCAAATGACACTCACCAGATTTTTTTTTTTAAAAACAGGAAACAGTTTATTTGACAGCATGCTATACCGGCCTTGGTGCCGCAGTGGTTAAGCCATCGGACTACAGGCTGGTAGATACTGGGTTCGGATCCCAGTCGAGGCATGGGATTTTTAATCCAGATACCGACTCCAAACCCTGAGTGAGTGCTCCACAAGGCTTAATGGGTAGGTGTAAACCACTTGCACCGACCAGTGATCAATAACTGGTTCAACAAAGGCCATGGTTTGTGCTATCCTGCCTGTGGGAAGCGCAAATAAAAGATCCCTTGCTGTCTGTTGAAAAAAGAGTAGCCTATGTGGTGACAGCGGGTTTCCTCTTCAAACAGTGTCAAAATGACCATATGTTTGACGTCCAATAGCCGATGATAAGATAAAAAATTCAATGTGCTCTAGTGGCGTCGTTAAATAAAACAAACTTTACCTTTGACAGCATGCTAGTTTGTTTGTTGTTTTTCAGTGGAAAATACCTTGGAATTTTGACTTCAAAAAGTGGTTTTCGGCAAGTATTTTCGCTTGAAAAAAATTACAGCACATCGCGGTCATTTTCAGGGATCGATAGCTGCATGATTGGTACAGCTAATTTGATAATAAATTTGATCGCTTTACCACCAATGAAAATCACCAAATATTGGGATATGAATCAGAGTTCGTTTTTTTAAAAAACAATACTGGTCAGAAAACTAATGTTATCAGAAATAATGGACATAAATACTGAACATCTGGCCACAAACGTTTTTGATTTTTTGCCTAACTTTATTCAACATTAACTAATCTAAAATATCATAAAAATTATAAAAACCCCATGAAAATAATACTAACCGCTTGCAATATGAACTTTATAAAACATTTAAGTGAATATATGTCAGTAAAAATTATAAACTTGTACCCACTCAACGTGTTTTTTGTCAAAAATTAATCCAGTAGTCTAAAGGTTAAAGTGGGCGGGGATGAAAATCTAGGTTTTATTGTATTATGGCATTACCGAATAATTTCCATCTTCTGTTTGGAGTCTGGCCTTGATGATCTGTAGAAGCCGTCTACATTAAAGGCCTCATTGAAATCATTCTGCACAAACTTCAGAATATACAACAACCCATCCAGGGTCAATTCAGGTTTCAGATCTCCAAAATCACTAAAATAAATAACATTTATTATCTATTATTATCTAATACACTGACACAAATGTGCCCACACAAACTTACTCAACCTATCAATCACCAATGAAAAAGGTCAATAATTCCAGTATACTAAATATACAGAACTTCACATACAGTTTTCGCTTCCTATTTATTGCACAAGTTTATTTTGTACAAGAATATATACCACGAGACTGCGCAAAATAAATGAGTGTGATAAACAGGAAGCGAAAACAACATATGTGAAGGTCTGTATTTATTACATACCTTCTTTTATGTTTTACAAAAACGTTTTTTAATTTAACGTCATAACAACACTTTGTTAAATCTATGATCAAAACTCCTTTCATGGATTTGCTTAACGTTCAGAATCATGCTCTGCGGCAGCCTTGTGTAATGTTTCAAATATGATGTGACATCATTTGTAAATCATATATGACGTCATTAAATAAAAGGCGCTAACTGGAGTAAAAAGAAAA
The DNA here is from genome assembly GCF_016097555.1 of Gigantopelta aegis. Classification (NCBI taxonomy): domain Eukaryota; kingdom Metazoa; phylum Mollusca; class Gastropoda; order Neomphalida; family Peltospiridae; genus Gigantopelta; species Gigantopelta aegis. Next base: position 65,550,477 of record NC_054702.1, read on the forward strand.
GGGGAATTCCCCATTTAAAAGTTCTGGTCAATATTG